>NC_069502.1:587946475-588246475 GCF_027579735.1 Bombina bombina
ATTTTCTCTATCTTTTCTAATCAATTATATTGAACCCTTAAATATTGGTGTTTATAGAACAAAGTTTAGGGATTCACTGAAATATGCCCTATTAGTTCCTGTCCTAACTTACTTTGTGTAAATCTATTCCTACCTGTCATTCAATCTAATAATATTTTACTTAACCCCTTCACTACTGGGAGTTTCAGAGAAGAACATATTCAAAATACTGAAGAATTCTTTGCATTTTTGCTATCACT
This sequence comes from Bombina bombina, assembly GCF_027579735.1. Taxonomy (NCBI): domain Eukaryota; kingdom Metazoa; phylum Chordata; class Amphibia; order Anura; family Bombinatoridae; genus Bombina; species Bombina bombina. The sequence continues at coordinate 587,946,715 of NC_069502.1, forward strand.
CCATTTAAAGGGATAGGAAAGTAAAAATTAAAGTTGCATGATTCAGATAGATCATGTAATATAAAGACACTTTTAAATTCACTTCTATTTTCAAATGTGCTTTGTTCTCTTAGGCCTAGATTTGGAGTTTGGCGTTAGCCGTGAAAACCAGCGTTAGAGGCTTTTAACGCTGGTTTTAGGCTAACTCCGGTATTTGGAGTCACTCAAAATAGGGTCTAACGCTCACTTTTTAGCCGCGACTTTTCCATACCGCAGATCCCCTTACGTCAATTGCGTATCCTATCTTTTCAATGGGATCTTTCTAACTCCGGTATTTAGAGTCGTGTCTAAAGTGAGCGTTAGACATCTAACGACAAAACTCCAGCCGCAGGAAAAAAGTCAGTAGTTAAGAGCTTTCTGAGCTAACGCCGGTTCATAAAGCTCTTAACTACTGTACTCGAAAGTACACTAACACCCATAAACTACCTATGTACCCCTAAACTGAGGCCCCCCCACATCGCCGCCACTCGATTAAATTTTTTTAACCCCTAATCTGCCGACCGCCACCTACGTTATACTTATGTACCCCTAATCTGCTGCCCCTAACACCGCCGACCCCTGTATTATATTTATTAACCCCTAATCTGCCCCCCACAACGTCGCCGCCAGCTACCTACAATAATTAACCCCTAATCTGCCGACCGCAAAGCGCCGCCACCTACATTATAGCTATGTACCCCTAATCTGCTGCCCCTAACACCGCCGACCCCTATATTATATTTATTAACCCCTAATCTGCCCCCCACAACGTCGCCTCCACCTGCCTACACTTATTAACCCCTAATCTGCCGAGCGGACCGCACCGCTACTATTATAAAGTTATTAACCCCTAATCCGCCTCACTAACCTTATAATAAATAGTATTAACCCCTAATCTGCCCTCCCTAACATCGCCAACACCTAACTTCAATTATTAACCCCTAATCTGCCGACCGGAGCTCACCGCTATTCTAATAAATGTATTAACCCCTAAAGCTAAGTCTAACCCCAACACTAACACCCCCCTAAATTAAATATAATTTTAATCTAACGAAATTAATTAACTCTTATTAAATAAATTATTCCTATTTAAAGCTAAATACTTACCTGTAAAATAAACCCTAATATAGCTACAATATAACGAATAATTACATTGTAGCTATTTTAGGATTAATATTTATTTTACAGGCAACTTTGTAATTATTTTAACGAGGTACAATAGCTATTTAATAGTTAAGAATAGCTGATCGAAACAGCCAATAGAATGCAAGCTCAATCTGATTGGCTGATCGAATCGGATTGAACTTGATTCTGATTGGCTGATTCCATCAGCCAATCAGAATATTCCTACCTTAATTCCGATTGGCTGATAGAATCCTATCAGCCAATCGGAATTTGAGGGACGCCATCTTGGATGACGTCCCTTAAAGGAACCGTCATTCGGCTAGTAGGCGTCGGGAGAAGAGGATGTTCCGCGTCGGAGGTCTGCAAGATGGATCCGGAAGAAAGAAGATTGAAGATGCCGTTGATAGAAGACTTCATCCGGATCATGGACCTCTTCAGCTCCCGCTTGGATGAAGACTTCAGCCGGATCATGGACCTCTTCAGCCCCCCGCTTGGGCTTGGATCAGGACATCGGAGGAGCTCTTCAGGACGGATCGGTGAACCTGGTAGGGTGAAGACAAGGTAGGAAGATCTTCAGGGGCTTAGTGTTAGGTTTATTTAAGGGGGGTTTGGGTTAGATTAGGGGTATGTGGGTGGTGGGTTGTAATGTTGGGGGGGGGTATTGTATGTTTTTTTTTACAGGCAAAAGAGCTGAATTTCTTGGGGCATGCCCCGCAAAGGGCCCTGTTCAGGGCTGGTAAGGTAAAAGAGCTTTGAAATGTAGTAATTTAGAATAGGGTAGAGCATTTTGTTATTTTGGGGGTCTTTGTTATTTTATTAGGGGGCTTAGAGTAGGTGTAATTAGTTTAAAATTGTTGTAATATTTTTCTTATGTTTGTAAATATTTTTTTATTTTTTGTAACTTAGTTCTTTTTTATTTTTGTACTTTAGATAGTTTATTTCATTGTAGTTATTTGTAGGTATTGTATTTAATTTATTTATTGATAGTGTAGTGGTAGGTTTAATTGTAGATAATTATAGGTATTTTATTTAATTAATTTATTGATAGTGTAGTGTTAGGTTTAATTGTAACTTAGGTTAGGATTTATTTTACAGGTAATTTTGTTATTATTTTAACTAGGTAACTATTAAATAGTTCTTAACTATTTAATAGCTATTGTACCTGGTTAAAATAATTACAAAGTTGCCGGTAAAATAAATATTAATCCTAAAATAGCTACAATGTAATTATAATTTATATTGTAGCTATATTAGGATTTATTTTACAGGTAAGTATTTAGCTTAAAATAGGAATAATTTATTTAATAAGAGTTAATTAATTTCGTTAGATTAAAATTATATTTAATTTAGGGGGGTGTTAGTGTTAGACTTAGCTTTAGGGGTTAATACATTTATTATAGTAGCGGTGAGCTCTGGTCGGCAGATTAGGGGTTAATGTTTGAAGTTAGGTGTCGGCGATGTTAGGGAGGGCAGATTAGGGGTTAATACTATTTATTATAGGGTTAGTGATGCGGATTAGGGGTTAATAACTTTATTATAGTAGCGCTCAGGTCCGCTCGGCAGATTAGGGGTTAATAAGTGTAGGCAGGTGGAGGCGACGTTGAGGGGGGCAGATTAGGGGTTAATAAATATAATATAGGGGTCGGCGGTGTTAGGGGCAGCAGATTAGGGGTACATAAGGATAATGTAAGTAGCGGCGGTTTACGGAGCGGCAGATTAGGGGTTAAAAATAATATGCAGGGGTCAGCGATAGTGGGGGCGGCAGATTAGGGGTTAATAAGTGTAAGGCTAGGGGTGTTTAGACTCGGGGTACATGTTAGGGTGTTAGGTGCAGACGTAGGAAGTGCTTCCCCATAGCAAACAATGGGGCTGCGTTAGGAGCTGAACGCGGCTTTTTTGCAGGTGTTAGGTTTTTTTTCAGCTCAAACAGCCCCATTGTTTCCTATGGGGGAATCGTGAACGAGCACGTTTTTGAGGCTGGCCGCTTGCGTAAGCAACTCTGGTATCGAGAGTTGAAGCTGCGTTAAAAATGCTCTACGCTCCTTTTTTGGAGCCTAACGCAGCCTTTTTGTGGACTCTCAATACCAGAGTTATTTTTATGGTGCGGCCAGAAAAAAGCTGGCGTTAGCTACGCGGGTCGTTACCGACAAAACTCTAAATCTAGGCCTTAGTATCCATTGTAGAAAAAGAATACGCACATATCCTACACTAGGCTGATTGGTGCCTGCAAACATTTGTCTCTTGTGATTAGATAACTTGATTTGCTGCGCACCACACTTCTATTATTCCCGGCCGTGAAGGGCTTAATCAGGTATCTTGTAAGGTTCATTTTAGCTTTAGTGTAGAGATTACCCTTCTGACACCCCCCCCCACCCCCTGATCCCTCCCAAACAGCTCTCTTCCAACCCACCTACACTCATCCCTACACTCATCCCCGTCATCTTATGCCGTTAAGGGCTTTTTTTTGTAATATTTTTTTCTCTGCAATTTTCAGATCCTCCTCAACCCTCCCACCTCCCTGATCCCTCCCAAACAGCTCTATAACCCTCCCCCCTCCTACTAAAGGCTGCCATCTTTTATACTGAGAAATAGATTTTTTTTTTAAAAATTGTATACATTTATTTTTTCTGTAGTGTAGATGGCCCCTTACCTACCGATCATTAATTAGGGAACCCCACCCCCATTCCAACACTTTTCTGTAGTGCAGCGCCCCATCCCTCCCTCTCCCTTCAATTTTTTTCTGCAGTGTAGGGCCATCTCACTCTCTCCCTCCGCCGCTTGGCCGCCCACCTGCCTCCCACACCTCCCACCAGCACCAGCAGATGATCATTACGGACAGCGACACACACCATTCGTGCTCCTTTTCCTTATGCAGTAGCTCAGTGACAGCAGATCTCGGCTGTCACTTGACAGCAGAGACTGCTGGAGCTTCCTGCAGCTGTGCTTCATAGTGCATGATGTAGATCTACATCACATTGGGTTAAGGGGTTAAAAAACATTAAAGTGCACAAAGAAATGTTCTAATGTGTGAAAGATTACATTTTGTGTAAGAAAGCCGTTTGATCTTGATGAATAATATATAAAATTCTGTTCAACCATTTAGCTATTATCTTTGATAATATTATATAATCCATGTTGACAAGTGCTCTAGGTCTAAATGATTCTGGCTGTTCTATATCATTTCCATGTTTAAATATTAAGCTTATTTCAAAAGTAAACAATTTAAAAGAGGGCCTACCATTATCTCTGTACATTTTATATTACTTTACTGGGAGATTATTAGGTCCAGGTGCTTTACACCATTTGCAAACCTGTTCTCTTATGTGCAAGTTTAACGTTTGCATAAGAATCTAATCTTTGGAACTTGGGTGCTAACCCCAAAAAAACATAAATTATGCTTACCAGAAAATTTAATTTCCTTTTGTATAGGGAGAGTCCACGGCATCATTCCTTACGGTTGGGAAATACTAAACCTGGCCACCAGGAGGAGGCACACCCCAGCCAAAGGCTTAAATACCTCTCCCACTTCCCCCATCCCCCAGTCATTCTGCCGAGGGAACAAGGAACAGTAGGAGAAGTATCAGGGTATAAAAGGTGCCAGAAGAAAAATATAATTTAGAGGGCGGCCCATTGGAGAACACGGCCGGGGGCCGTGGACTCTCCTTGTACAGAAGGAAATTATCTGGTAAGCATAATTTATGTTTTCCTTCTTATTATAAGGAGAGCCCACGGCATCATTCCTTACTGTTTGGAAACTTATACCCAAGCTCTAGAGGACACTGAATGATAACGGAAGGGACGAAAAAAGAGGCGGACCCTAATCTGAGGGCACCACAGCCTGCAAAACCTTTCTCCCGAAAGCTGCTTCAGCCGAAGCAAAAGCATCAAACTTGTAAAATTTAGAAAAAATATGTAAGGAGGACCAGGTACCCACCTTACAAATCTGATCCATAGAGGCCTCGTTCTTAAAGACCCAAGAGGAAGCCACTGCTCTAGAAGAATGAGCCATAATCCTCTGAGGAGGTCTATGTCCCGCTGTCACATAAGCAAAGCGGATAACACTCCTTAACCAAAAAGATAAGGAAGTCGAAGAGACCTTCTGTCCCTTATGCTTCCCGGAATAGACAACAAACAAGGACGAAGTTTGTCTAAAACCCTTAGTAGCCTGAAGGTAGAACTTCAAGGCTCGAAACACATCCAAATTATGAAACAAACGATCCTTCACAGAAGAAGGATTTGGACACAAGGAAGGAACCACAATCTCTTGACTGCTGTTGAGATCTGACACGACCTTAGGAAGAAAACCTAACTTAGTACGTAGGACAGCCTTATCCGGGTGAAAAACCGGATAAGGAGGCTCACATTGCAAAGCAGCAATTTCAGATACTCTGCGCACAGAAGCAATAGCCAGTAGAAAAAGAACCTTCCAGGACAACAATTTAATGTCCATCTCATGCATAGGCCCAAACGGAGCCCGTTGCAAAACCTTAAGAACACGATTTAGACTCCAAGGAGGAGCCTTAGATCTAAACACAGGTCTGATCCTAATCAGAACCTTAACAAAGGACATCGGGAAGCTCCAAGAGCCTCTTGTGCAGTAAAACAGATTGGGCTGAAATCTGTCCCCTCAGGGAACTGGCAGAAAGGCCCTTCTCCAGTCCATCCTGGAGAAACAATAGGATCCTGGCAACCTTAACTTTAAGCCAGGAAAACCTGCGCTCTTCACACCAGAATAAATAGCTTCTCCACACCTTATGATAGATGCGACAAGTAACCAGCTTACGAGCTTGAATGAGAGTATCAATCACTCTCTCAGAAAAACCTCACAGTAAGCCTCCGAGAATCGAGATTTTGTTGAACAAAGGTACCTTGTTCCAGGTATTCTCTAGAGTAGACTTCCGGCGGAAGCAGTCACGTGGACCGCAAGCTGAGACACGCTTGCATCTCGACCACGCTACTGAACCTAGGAGTTGTTTTCTCTAGGCGGAGTAAGGCTCACGCCGAGTCACAGGTCCAGGAGAGAGACCCGGTAGCAAGCCAGGAGTGCAGGCGGAAGGCGCGCAGCGTGAGGACCGCAGGCGCTTGGATACCCGCCAAGACAACGCGGAAGTACGCAGGAGCACATCCCGGTGACAGCGAGACACGCTGACAAGAACAACTGCCGCGGACCATCGAGTAACTGGCCGGATCCAGTTAAACAGGCAGAGTGAACCCGCCGTCAAGCAAAAGAGGAACAAGGATCAGCAGTGCAGGGACACCGCTGCTTGGCTTTGGGAGAAAATCGGAGTGGAGAACTACTAACACAGGCGCATGTCATAAGAAGACAAGATAAGTACCCTGCCTAAATGTTTTAATGACAAAAGGGACTTGAGTTAACAAGGGGGAACACAGTAGGCTCCGTTATATCAGAACAAGAGGGGGTAAAAAGTGTGGGAGATCCAGGTGTATAATCCCTTGAATAGGAAAGTGGGATTTCCTGCTGGACGTAGGGCCTGGGTCTCATGTCAGAGAACTGAAGGAGTAATAAACAAAAACAGAATTTATGTTTACCTGATAAATTACTTTCTCCAACGGTGTGTCCGGTCCACGGCGTCATCCTTACTTGTGGGATATTCTCTTCCCCAACAGGAAATGGCAAAGAGCCCAGCAAAGCTGGTCACATGATCCCTCCTAGGCTCCGCCTACCCCAGTCATTCGACCGACGTTAAGGAGGAATATTTGCATAGGAGAAACCATATGATACCGTGGTGACTGTAGTTAAAGAAAATAAATTATCAGACCTGATTAAAAAACCAGGGCGGGCCGTGGACCGGACACACCGTTGGAGAAAGTAATTTATCAGGTAAACATAAATTCTGTTTTCTCCAACATAGGTGTGTCCGGTCCACGGCGTCATCCTTACTTGTGGGAACCAATACCAAAGCTTTAGGACACGGATGATGGGAGGGAGCAAATCAGGTCACCTAGATGGAAGGCACCACGGCTTGCAAAACCTTTCTCCCAAAAATAGCCTCAGAAGAAGCAAAAGTATCAAACTTGTAAAATTTGGTAAAAGTGTGCAGTGAAGACCAAGTCGCTGCCCTACATATCTGATCAACAGAAGCCTCGTTCTTGAAGGCCCATGTGGAAGCCACAGCCCTAGTGGAATGAGCTGTGATTCTTTCGGGAGGCTGCCGTCCGGCAGTCTCGTAAGCCAATCTGATGATGCTTTTAATCCAAAAAGAGAGAGAGGTAGAAGTTGCTTTTTGACCTCTCCTTTTACCGGAATAAACAACAAACAAGGAAGATGTTTGTCTAAAATCCTTTGTAGCATCTAAATAGAATTTTAGAGCGCGAACAACATCCAAATTGTGCAACAAACGTTCCTTCTTCGAAACTGGTTTCGGACACAGAGAAGGTACGATAATCTCCTGGTTAAGGTTTTTGTTAGAAACAACTTTTGGAAGAAAACCAGGTTTAGTACGTAAAACCACCTTATCTGCATGGAACACCAGATAAGGAGGAGAACACTGCAGAGCAGATAATTCTGAAACTCTTCTAGCAGAAGAAATTGCAACCAAAAACAAAACTTTCCAAGATAATAACTTAATATCAACGGAATGTAAGGGTTCAAACGGAACCCCCTGAAGAACTGAAAGAACTAAGTTGAGACTCCAAGGAGGAGTCAAAGGTTTGTAAACAGGCTTGATTCTAACCAGAGCCTGAACAAAGGCTTGAACATCTGGCACAGCTGCCAGCTTTTTGTGAAGTAACACAGACAAGGCAGAAATCTGTCCCTTCAGGGAACTTGCAGATAATCCTTTTTCCAATCCTTCTTGAAGGAAGGATAGAATCTTAGGAATCTTAACCTTGTCCCAAGGGAATCCTTTAGATTCACACCAACAGATATATTTTTTCCAAATTTTGTGGTAAATCTTTCTAGTTACAGGCTTTCTGGCCTGAACAAGAGTATCGATAACAGAATCTGAGAACCCTCGCTTCGATAAGATCAAGCGTTCAATCTCCAGGCAGTCAGCTGGAGTGAGACCAGGTTCGGATGTTCGAACGGACCTTGAACAAGAAGGTCTCGTCTCAAAGGTAGCTTCCATGGTGGAGCCGATGACATATTCACCAGATCTGCATACCAAGTCCTGCGTGGCCACGCAGGAGCTATCAAGATCACTGACGCCCTTTCCTGATTGATCCTGGCTACCAGCCTGGGGATGAGAGGAAACGGCGGGAATACATAAGCTAGTTTGAAGGTCCAAGGTGCTACTAGTGCATCCACTAGAGCCGCCTTGGGATCCCTGGATCTGGACCCGTAGCAAGGAACCTTGAAGTTCTGACGAGAGGCCATCAGATCCATGTCTGGAATGCCCCACAGTTGAGTGACTTGGGCAAAGATTTCCGGATGGAGTTCCCACTCCCCCGGATGCAATGTCTGACGACTCAGAAAATCCGCTTCCCAATTTTCCACTCCTGGGATGTGGATAGCAGACAGGTGGCAGGAGTGAGACTCCGCCCATAGAATGATTTTGGTCACTTCTTCCATCACCAGGGAACTCCTTGTTCCCCCCTGATGGTTGATGTACGCAACAGTTGTCATGTTGTCTGATTGAAACCGTATGAACTTGGCCCTCGCTAGCTGAGGCCAAGCCTTGAGAGCATTGAATATCGCTCTCAGTTCCAGAATATTTATCGGTAGAAGAGGTTCTTCCCGAGACCAAAGACCCTGAGCTTTCAGGGATCCCCAGACCGCGCCCCGGCCCATCAGACTGGCGTCGGTCGTGACAATGACCCACTCTGGTCTGCGGAAGGTCATCCCTTGTGACAGGTTGTCCAGGGACAGCCACCAACGGAGTGAGTCTCTGGTCCTCTGATTTACTTGTATCCTCGGAGACAAGTTCGTATAGTCCCCATTCCACTGACTGAGCATGCACAGTTGTAATGGTCTTAGATGAATGCGCGCAAAAGGAACTATGTCCATTGCCGCTACCATCAAGCCTATCACTTCCATGCACTGCGCTATGGAAGGAAGAGGAACGGAATGAAGTATCCGACAAGAGTCTAGAAGTTTTGTTTTTCTGGCCTCTGTCAGAAAAATCCTCATTTCTAAAGAGTCTATTATTGTTCCCAAGAAGGGAACCCTTGTTGACGGAGATAGAGAACTCTTTTCCACGTTCACTTTCCATCCGTGAGATCTGAGAAAGGCCAGGACGATGTCCGTGTGAGCCTTTGCTTGAGGAAGGGACGACGCTTGAATCAGAATGTCGTCCAAGTAAGGTACTACAGCAATGCCCCTTGGTCTTAGCACAGCTAGAAGGGACCCTAGTACCTTTGTGAAAATCCTTGGAGCAGTGGCTAATCCGAAAGGAAGCGCCACGAACTGGTAATGCTTGTCCAGGAATGCGAACCTTAGGAACCGATGATGTTCCTTGTGGATAGGAATATGTAGATACGCATCCTTTAAATCCACCGTGGTCATGAATTGACCTTCCTGGATGGAAGGAAGAATTGTTCGAATGGTTTCCATTTTGAACGATGGAACCTTGAGAAACTTGTTTAAGATCTTGAGATCTAAGATTGGTCTGAACGTTCCCTCTTTTTTGGGAACTATGAACAGATTGGAGTAGAACCCCATCCCTTGTTCTCCTAATGGAACAGGATGAATCACTCCCATTTTTAACAGGTCTTCTACACAACGTAAGAATGCCTGTCTTTTTATGTGGTCTGAAGACAACTGAGACCTGTGGAACCTCCCCCTTGTGGGAAGCCCCTTGAATTCCAGAAGATAACCTTGGGAGACTATTTCTAGCGCCCAAGGATCCAGAACATCTCTTGCCCAAGCCTGAGCGAAGAGAGAGAGTCTGCCCCCCACCAGATCCGGTCCCGGATCGGGGGCCAACATTTCATGCTGTCTTGGTAGCAGTGGCAGGTTTTTTGGCCTGCTTTCCCTTGTTCCAGCCTTGCATTGGTCTCCAAGCTGGCTTGGCTTGAGAAGTATTACCCTCTTGCTTAGAGGACGTAGCACTTTGGGCTGGTCCGTTTCTACGAAAGGGACGAAAATTAGGTTTATTTTTGGCCTTGAAAGGCCGATCCTGAGGAAGGGCGTGGCCCTTACCCCCAGTGATATCAGAGATAATCTCTTTCAAGTCAGGGCCAAACAGCGTTTTCCCCTTGAAAGGAATGTTAAGTAGCTTGTTCTTGGAAGACGCATCAGCTGACCAAGATTTCAACCAAAGCGCTCTGCGCGCCACAATAGCAAACCCAGAATTCTTAGCCGCTAACCTAGCCAATTGCAAAGTGGCGTCTAGGGTGAAAGAATTAGCCAATTTGAGAGCATTGATTCTGTCCATAATCTCCTCATAAGGAGGAGAATCACTATCGACCGCCTTTACCAGCTCATCGAACCAGAAACACGCGGCTGTAGCGACAGGGACAATGCATGAAATTGGTTGTAGAAGGTAACCCTGCTGAACAAACATCTTTTTAAGTAAACCTTCTAATTTTGTATCCATAGGATCCTTGAAAGCACAACTATCTTCTATGGGTATAGTGGTGCGTTTGTTTAAAGTGGAAACCGCTCCCTCGACCTTGGGGACTGTCTGCCATAAGTCCTTTCTGGGGTCGACCATGGGAAACAATTTTTTAAATATGGGGGGAGGGACGAAAGGAATACCGGGCCTTTCCCATTCTTTATTTACAATGTCCGCCACCCGCTTGGGTATAGGAAAAGCTTCTGGGAGCCCCGGGACCTCTAGGAACTTGTCCATTTTACATAGTTTCTCTGGGATGACCAACTTGTCACAATCATCCAGAGTGGATAATACCTCCTTAAGCAGAATGCGGAGATGTTCCAACTTAAATTTAAACGTAATCACATCAGGTTCAGCTTGTTGAGAAATGTTCCCTGAATCAGTAATTTCTCCCTCAGACAAAACCTCCCTGGCCCCATCAGACTGGTTTAGGGGCCCTTCAGAACCATTATTATCAGCGTCGTCATGCTCTTCAGTATCTAAAACAGAGCAGTCGCGCTTACGCTGATAAGTGTGCATTTTGGCTAAAATGTTTTTGACAGAATTATCCATTACAGCCGTTAATTGTTGCATAGTAAGGAGTATTGGCGCGCTAGATGTACTAGGGGCCTCCTGAGTGGGCAAGACTCGTGTAGACGAAGGAGGGAATGACCCTTAAAATAACGGAACCGGAGCCGTTTTTAACTTTAACCCCTTTACAGTCCCTGGTATCTGCTTTGCTGAGACCCAACCAAGCCCAAAGGGGAATACGATACCAAATGACGCCTTTAGAAAGTCTTTTCTATGTATCAGAGCTCCTCACACATGCGACTGCATGTCATGCCTCTCAAAAACAAGTGCGCAACACCGGCGCGAAAATGAGGCTCTGCCTATGATTTGGGAAAGCCCCTAAAGAATAAGGTGTCTAAAACAGTGCCTGCCGATATAATCTTATCAAAATACCCATATTAAATGATTCCTCAAGGCTAAATATGTGTTAATAATGAATCGATTTAGCCCAGAAAAAGTCTACAGTCTTAATAAGCCCTTGTGAAGCCCTTATTTACTATCTTAATAAACATGGCTTACCGGATCCCATAGGGAAAATGACAGCTTCCAGCATTACATCGTCTTGTTAGAATGTGTCATACCTCAAGCAGCAAGAGACTGCTCACTGTTCCCCCAACTGAAGTTAATTCCTCTCAACAGTCCTGTGTGGAACAGCCATGGATTTTAGTAACGGTTGCTAAAATCATTTTCCTCATACAAACAGAAATCTTCATCTCTTTTCTGTTTCTGAGTAAATAGTACATACCAGCACTATTTTAAAATAACAAACTCTTGATTGAATAATAAAAACTACAGTTAAACACTAAAAAACTCTAAGCCATCTCCGTGGAGATGTTGCCTGTACAACGGCAAAGAGAATGACTGGGGTAGGCGGAGCCTAGGAGGGATCATGTGACCAGCTTTGCTGGGCTCTTTGCCATTTCCTGTTGGGGAAGAGAATATCCCACAAGTAAGGATGACGCCGTGGACCGGACACACCTATGTTGGAGAAACACACCTCTCCCCTCCCTTCTTATAGTTCCCTCTGCGGACATTTAACATAGTTTGCTAAACCTGGAGTAATAGAGGTATAAGCATGCTAAAACATCCTTGAGTATGCAAGAAAAGATGAAGTAAAAACTCCTATAGCAAAGTCCCCAATAATTGGGAGAACATAAGTGGAAAGGGCCCGGCATTGGAGAAGGGTCCCAGTAAAGAGACGGTTTAACACACTTGGACAGCAACATTATACTTTAAAAGCTTGTCAAAATCTTTAACAATAGGATTACAAGTGGTCTATTTGATCTGAGAATTAGATTAAAGAACATAAAGATACTCTGGGGCAATGGAAGCAGTTTGTTTTAATAAAAGTAACATCAAATCACAGAGGAAAACACAGTAAACAGAGTTTTGGAAAAAGATCTGGGACTGTAATAATTGGACTGAAAAGCTATCACGCAAGATATTGCTCCATAATTGTTTTGCCGTGGAAAAGCTTTGTGCTGATATTTGTCTGTTGATCTCTACCTTTTTCTGCCTTTTTCTTTCTTTTATCTTTCTTCTGTTTTCCCTCCAATTTCTGCAGGTCTTTTTATATTTTGCCCTCTGATAGATGCAACAATATAGAGAGGTAGATAAGTCAAGGTGTAAGATTGTACAAAAGGAAATATATATTACTGATGTACATGTTCGCTGCTGGCTCTAGATGTTGTCAAGGGCCAGATTGTGAAGGTTTATAAGCACAGAGAGGGGCGACTAAAGGGTAATGGGGGAAAACAATATTTGAAATATTCATGTATCGCTTCCTTTCTGGTTGTTTAAAAAGCAAGTAAAAGTAGCTAATACAGCTACTAGAGGCTGTGATTTTCCTTGAAGGGAAGGGAAAAAGTGCTCACTAATGGTTAATATTACGTAAGAGCTAAGGAGTACAGATTGAAAGAATATACTAGATAACTGTGCAAGCTAATTTATATAAGGGTTTTAATGCCTGATTGAAGGTCCACATAGGAGAAGTACACAAGAATAAACCTAAAACAATAAAAACCTTAGAATCTAAAAGTAAGCGGTTGCTTATAGAGACCGTATTGTTAAAACCGGGTTTTCTTAACAGGAGTGTGTCTCCCACTTTTAGGAAGTACTGTCCTTTTTTATTGAATAAATGTCACTCTTAGCACCCAGGCTGGGCAAGTAGGCTGAGTAAAGGAATTAGAAATAGGCAATAAAAGACAGAATATTAATAAGTGGATAGATATATTCACTCAGGACGAAGACACCCTCTTTCTGTAACATATACATTGTAATCTATATACTCTTTGGAGAGAATATTTTTTTTTATTTTTTTTTTTTTGTTTTTTTTTTTGCTTTTCTTCACAAGAATAGTTCACACGTTAAGATACACAATCACCCTAAGAAACGCACACACATTTAGGGCATATAAGTGTATGTACGTATATATATATATATATATATATATATATATATATATATATATATATATATATATATAGATAAATATATAAATAAAAATAAGCTGAAATCACCCACCATGTCAGCAAGAAATAGGAATCACGATAAGAAAAGTAATAAATCCACCATAAAGGTCCCTGAAGGACCAGAGGAAATCACTTCACAGAGCACAAACAATGAAGATTTAATTAGGCAATTAAATGCACTTTTTTCACCAAAGTTTGATCAAATCCAAAGTAGTATAAATGAATTATCGACTGAAGTTAAACATTTTGCAACTAGGATCACACACGTAGAGCAGAGGGTATCAGACATTGAGGATAGGGAGATACTGAGAGATCAAATGACCCAAAGTATGTCAGCACAAGTAGAAGCGATTAAAGCAAAATTGGAAGATCTGGAAAACCGTACGAGACGGAATAACATTAGAATAATTGGCTTAACAGAAAAGATCTTAGAAAAAGACATTAAAGACTTTGCAGAGAGCGAATTGTTACAGTTATTAAAAATTGAGGATTCAGAATCAATTATTAAGGTGGAGAGAATCCACAGAATTGGCGCAGTTAGGAAGTCCACAAATGGAGATTATATTAACAGAGTAGTTATTATGAAAGTGTTGAACTTCCAAGATAAAATTAAAATATTTAACGCATATAGGCCTAGATTTAGAGTTTGGCGTTAGCCGTGAAAACCAGCGTTAGAGGCTCCTAACGCTGGTTTTAGGCTACCGCCGGTATTTGGAGTCACTCAAAATAGGGTCTAACGCTCACTTTTCAGCCGCGACTTTTCCATACCGCAGATCCCCTTACGTCAATTGCGTATCCTATCTTTTCAATGGGAATTCTCTAACTCCGGTATTTAGAGTCGTTTCTGAAGTGAGCGTTAGACATCTAACGACAAAACTCCAGCCGCAGGAAAAAAGTCAGTAGTTAAGAGCTTTCTGGGCTAACGCCGGTTTATAAAGCTCTTAACTACTGTGCTCTAAAGTACACTAACACCCATAAACTACCTATGTACCCCTAAACCGAGGTCTCCCCACATCGCCGACACTCGAAAAAATTTTTTTAACCCCTAATCTGCCGACCGCCACCTACGTTATCCTTATGTACCCCTAATCTGCTGCCCCTAACACCGCCGACCCCTGTATTATATTTATTAACCCCTAATCTGCCCCCTCAACGTCGCCTCCACCTGCCTACACTTATTAACCCCTAATCTGCCGACCGCAAAGCGCCGCCACCTACGTTATCCTTATGTACCCCTAATATGCTGCCCCTAACACCGCCGACCCCTATATTATATTTATTAACCCCTAATCTGCCCCCCACAACGTCGCCTCCACCTGCCTACACTTATTAACCCCTAATCTGCCGAGCGGACCTGAGCGCTACTATAATAAAGTTATTAACCCCTAACCCGCCTCACTAACCCTATCATAAATAGTATTAACCCCTAATCTGCCCTCCCTAACATCGCCGACACCTAACTTCAATTATTAACCCCTAATCTGCCGACCGAATCTCGCCACTATTCTAATAAATGTATTAACCCCTAAAGCTAAGTCTAACCCTAATACTAACACCCCCCTAAATTAAATATAATTTAAATCTAACGAAATTAATTAACTCTTATTAAATAAATTATTCCTATTTAAAGCTAAATACATACCTGTAAAATAAATCCTAATATAGCTACAATATAAATTATAATTATATTAGAGCTATTTTAGGATTTATATTTATTTTACAGGTAACTTTGTATTTATTTTAACCAGGTACAATAGCTATTAAATAGTTAAGAACTATTTAATAGCTAAAATAGTTAAAATAATTACAAATTTACCTGTAAAAGAAATCCTAACCTAAGTTACAAATAAACCTAACACTAGACTATCAATAAATTAATTAAATAAACTACCTACAATTACCTACAATTAACCTAACACTACACTATCAATAAATTAATTAAATACAATTGCTACAAATAAATACAATTACATAAACTAGCTAAAGTACAAAAAATAAAAAAGAACTAAGTTACAAAAAATAAAAAAATATTTACAAACATAAGAAAAATATTACAACAATTTTAAACTAATTACACCTACTCTAAGCCCCCTAATAAAATAACAAAGCCCCCCAAAATAAAAAAATGCCCTACCCTATTCTAAATTACTAAAGTTCAAAGCTCTTTTACCTTACCAGCCCTGAACAGGGCCCTTTGTGGGGCATGCCCCAAGAAGTTCAGCTCTTTTGCCTGTAAAAAAAAAACATACAATACCCCCCCCCCAACATTACAACCCACCACCCACATACCCCTAATCTAACCCAAACCCCCCTTAAATAAACCTAACACTAAGCCCCTGAAGATCATCCTACCTTGTCTTCACCATACCAGGTTCACCGATCGGTCCAGAAGAGCTCCTCCGATGTCCTGATCCAAGCCCAAGCGGGGGGCTGAAGAGGTCCATGATCCGGCTGAAGTCTTCATCCAAGCGGGCCAGAAGAGGTCTTCCATCCAATTGAAGTCTTCATCCAAGCGGCATCCATCCGGAGCGAAGCGGCAGCATCCTGAAGACCTCCACCGCGGAACATCCATCCTGGCCGACGACTGAACGACGAATGACGGTTCCTTTAAATGACGTCACCCAAGATGGCGTCCCTCGAATTCCGATTGGCTGATAGGATTCTATCAGCCAATCGGAATTAAGGTAGGAATATTCTGATTGGCTGATGGAATCAGCCAATCAGAATCAAGTTCAATCCGATTGGCTGATCCAATCAGCCAATCAGATTGAGCTTGCATTCTATTGGCTGATCGGAACAGCCAATAGAATGCGAGCTCAATCTGATTGGCTGATCGTATCAGCCAATCGGATTGAACTTGATTCTGATTGGCTGATTCCATCAGCCAATCAGAATATTCCTACCTTAATTCCGATTGGCTGATAGAATCCTATCAGCCAATCGGAATTCGAGGGACGCCATCTTGGGTGACGTCATTTAAAAAAACCGTCATTCGTCGTTCAGTCATCGGCCAGGATGGATGTTCCGCGGTGGAGGTCTTCAGGATGCTGCCGCTTCGCTCCGGATGGATGCCGCTTGGATGAAGACTTCAATCGGATGGAAGACCTCTTCTGGCCCGCTTGGATGAAGACTTCAGCCGGATCATGGACCTCTTCAGCCCCCCGCTTGGGCTTGGATCAGGACATCGGAGGAGCTCTTTTGGACCGATCGGTGAACCTGGTATGGTGAAGACAAGGTAGGATGATCTTCAGGGGCTAAGTGTTAGGTTTATTTAAGGGGGGTTTGGGTTAGATTAGGGGTATGTGGGTGGTGGGTTGTAATGTTGGGGGGGGGTATTGTATGTTTTTTTTTACAGGCAAAAAAGCTGAATTTCTTGGGGCATGCCCCACAAAGGGCCCTGTTCAGGGCTGGTAAGGTAAAAGAGCTTTGAACTTTAGTAATTTAGAATAGGGTAGGGCATTTTTTTTATTTTGGGGGGCTTTGTTATTTTATTAGGGGGCTTAGAGTAGGTGTAATTAGTTTAAAATTGTTGTAATATTTTTCTTATGTTTGTAAATATTTTTTTATTTTTTGTAACTTAGTTCTTTTTTATTTTTTTGTACTTTAGCTAGTTTATTTAATTGTATTTATTTGTAGCAATTGTATTTAATTAATTTATTGATAGTGTAGTGTTAGGTTAATTGTAGGTAATTGTAGGTAGTTTATTTAATTAATTTATTGATAGTCTAGTGTTAGGTTTATTTGTAACTTAGGTTCTTAACTATTTAATAGCTATTGTACCTGGTTAAAATAAATACAAAGTTACCTGTAAAATACATATAAATCCTAAAATAGCTCTAATATAATTATAATTTATATTGTAGCTATATTAGGATTTATTTTACAGGTAAGTATTTAGCTTTAAATAGGAATAATTTATTTAATAAGAGTTAATTAATTTCGTTAGATTTAAATTATATTTAATTTAGGGGGGTGTTAGTATTAGGGTTAGACTTAGCTTTAGGGGTTAATACATTTATTAGAATAGCGGCGAGATTCGGTCGGCAGATTAGGGGTTAATGTTTGAAGTTAGGTGTCGGCGATGTTAGGGAGTGCAGATTAGGGGTTAATACTATTTATTATAGGGTTAGTGAGGCGGATTAGGGGTTAATAACTTTATTATAATAGCGGTGCGGTCCGCTCGGCAGATTAGGTGTTAATAAGTGTAGGCAGGTGGAGGCGACGTTGTGGGGGGCAGATTAGGGGTTAATAAATATAATATAGGGGTCGGCGGTGTTAGGGGCAGCAGATTAGGGGTACATAGGGATAATGTAAGTAGCGGCGGTTTACGGAGCGGCAGATTAGGGGTTAATAATAATATGCAGGGGTCAGCGATAGCGGGGGCGGCATATTAGGGGTTAATAAGTGTAAGGTTAGGGGTGTTTAGACTCGGGGTACATGTTAGAGTGTTAAGTGCAGACGTAGGAAGGGTTACCGCATAGCAAACAATGGGGCTGCGTTAGGAGCTGAACGCGGCTTTTTTGCAGGTGTTTGGTTTTTTTCCAGCTCAAACAGCCCCATTGTTTCCTATGGGGGAATCGTGCACGAGCACGTTTTTGAGGCTGGCCGCGTCCGTAAGCAACTCTGGTATCGAGAGTTGAAGCTGCGTTAAAAATGCTCTACGCTCCTTTTTTGGAGCCTAACGCAGCCTTTATGTGGACTCTCGATACCAGAGTTATTTTTATGGTGCGGCCAGAAAAAATCCGGCGTTAGTTTTTCGGGTCGTTACCGACAAAACTCCAAATCTAGGCCATAGGAAATTGAATAGTGAACTAATGTTCGAAGGGAAATTTTTTTTGTTATTTAATGACTATTCAGTTGAAACATCTAATAGAAGGAGGGTCATGGCACCGATTTGTACGAAACTTATACAGGCAGGATGGAAAGCTAGATTATTATATCCAGCTAAAATTAATGTACAAACTAAAGAAGGAAATAAATTATTTACAGAAGAAGCAGAAGCCAACTCCTTTCTAGAGAAAAGCATAGCTGGAGGAAAATTAATTGGAGAAGGGGGAAAGTAGGTAAGGGGAAATTTATGAAAGGTTAAGCAGTTACCCAATAAGATGTACAGTATGTTGGGATGTTTTTATATTTATTTTTTATTAATAATTATGAAGTACCGACTAAAAACCAGGGAATTGGTCGATTCCCTTAAGAGTGGCAACGAATGGCCTGAGGAGGATAAAAAATTAGCTCTGGGCCTATGTCTTAAAACGCAGATATACAGATTAAAATGTTTTTTAAAATTATATCATGGAACATAGGGGGAATTACCTCACCTATTAAGAGGAAAGCAATACTGAAACAAGCAAGGAAGTTGGGTGCTCAGATAATTTTTCTACAAGAAACACACTTAAAAAGTGAGGAAATAGTTAAACTAAAGGGAGGTTGGATAAAGGAAGTAATCTTTACCCCATGCAGTAAGAGGAAAAAGGGAGTAGCAATTTTATTTAGCAAAACAATAGAATATGCGATTAACAACACTATTCTAGATCCAGAGGAGAGGTTTATTATCCTATCAGTTAGAATTAAAGATAAGGATTATATCTTGTGTAATATATATGGTCCCAACAAGGAAGACCCAGGATTTTGGAAAAAAAATAAGGGACCAACTGATTATGTTTGCAGACAAACCCATAATAATGGGCGGAGATTTTAATCTCACTCCGAACCTATTGTTAGACAGGCAAAAAGAGATGAGGACTCAAGACACTAAGAAGTCGAGATTAAAGGGGAATATGCGACATAGAAGGAAAAGAGAAAGCATTATTCTTAAGAATTTGAAAAAAGATCTGAGCATTCAAGATATCTGAAGAACACTTAATCCTGATGGAAGGGAATATACATGCCTTTCCAGGTCAACTCACTCTCTATCAAGAGCAAAGGAATATAGAGGGCGCTAAAAGCTAAGTTCTCCACCACATTTAGTCAATTATGGAAATAAACACAATGGATTTAGGGTAACAACTTTACTATTGGATAAAATTAAAATGCAAATTTATTACAATACAATACATAAGAAAAAATACATAAGAAAAAATAAAGGGACGTCTCCCTGATTTTAAAAAATATTAAAAAAGGACTGGAGTACCACCTTAAAAATATTTAAAAAAGGTATTTTGCATATGTTTGATTTGATACAATATAAATAAAGGTATCAGTCAAACTAAAAAACAGTCTGTCCCAATTTAGGATATATGGTTACAAAGTATCTTATAATAGCTGTTCACCAAATGTAGCAACTGTGACAGATAGGGTCGACGTTGAAAATCTTTAGAATATAGCCCCCTTTAGACGATGGAAGACACCTTAGTATCAGATCTTTTTTTTTTTTTTTTTTTTTTTTTTTTCTTCTTACTCACACTTTCTTTTCAGAGTAGCTTGCTGACGATTTTTTGGCTCACGGCTTTGGAGATTGGACACAGGCAAACAGCGTCTCCCAATGTTGATCACCTTTGCTGGTGTCGGCTGAACCCGGTCAGCGTGAATGAAGACTGCTCGTTACTCCAGCGTTTGTAGTGTGCCAAATTGATCCCAATACAAAGGGGATAAAAGAGATTCACACACCCGCACTTAGCGTGATACACGCGCGGGCAAGGATATAGAAAGCTAGGTACCTAGATTTTCAAATTGTGATTAAAGTCCTTAGCAGGATACAACACAGATACAATCTACGCGTTTCACCCGTTAGATAGGGCTTTTTCAAGATCGTCAGCAAGCTACTCTGAAAAGAAAGTGTGAGTAAGAAGAAAAAAAAAAAAAAAAAAAAAAAAAAAAAAAAAAAAAAAGATCTGATACTAAGGTGTCTTCCATCGTCTAAAGGGGGCTATATTCTAAAGATTTTCACGCCGACCCTATCTGTCACAGTTGCTACATTTGGTGAACAGCTATTATAAGATACTTTGTAACCATATATCCTAAATTGGGACAGACTGTTTTTTAGTTTGACTGATACCTTTATTTATATTGTATCAAATCAAACATATGCAAAATACCTTTTTTAAATATTTTTAAGGTGGTACTCCAGTCCTTTTTTAATATTTTTTAAAATCAGGGAGACGTCCCTTTATTTTTTCTTATGTATTTTTTCTTATGTATTGTATTGTAATAAATTTGCATTTTAATTTTATCCAATAGTAAAGTTGTTACCCTAAATCCATTGTGTTTATTTCCATAATTGACTAAATGTGGTGGAGAACTTAGCTTTTAGCGCCCTCTATATTCCTTTGCTTTAGATTTAATTGTCACAGTCCCGGGGTGACTGTTCTAGAGTGGTTAAGGTTTTTCCTTTAGGAATTAGCGCCATATTTCTTTGTTTATCCTCACTCTCTATCAAGAATAGATTTCTTCCTGATATCAGATAAGCTGGTCAATGTAACTCAGGAAGCTAGAATTGAACAGATTACGTTATCCGATCACGCTCCAATTAGTATTAATTTGAATGCACGCCCAGCAAAACAACCTGGAACGTTTGTATTCCCAAAATATATGTCAAATAATCCTAAATTTATAAGCTTCTTAAAAGAAAAATGGAGAGAATATGATAGATTTAATAATAATTATCGAAATAAAACTAACATCTTTTGGAGCACTGCTAAAGCAGTGCTCAGGGGGGAAATCATCGCTTTTACAATAAATCTGAAGAAGAAAATGAACCTCAGAAAACAGCAAATAATTAAAACATTAACTAATACATATACAAGATTTTTGGACAGTAAAACTAAAGTCAACTGGGAAAAATATATCAGAGCAAAACAGAATAGAGATAATTTTCTTATGGAGAATGAAGTGAAAGAAGAAATGAAAAGTTGTTCTAAATTTTATCGATTTGGTAATAGAGCAGGAAGATTCCTGGCGCAAATAGATAAAAACCAAAGGAATCCGATATTCATATCTAAACTAAAAGTGGGGGACAAGGAAATTAATAATCTAAAAGAAATACAAGAAACATTTTATGATTATTTTTCTAAACTGTACTCACCATTTGATATAGATGAAGAAAAAAAGAAACAATTCTGGGAATCAGTAGAGGTTCCAAAAATAGACCTAGAGCAACTGAATAAACTTAATGAACAGATTTCAGAAGTGGAGGTATTACAAACAATTAAAAAGCTAGCTAACAACAAGGCCGCTGGTCCTGATGGACTACCCTCAGAATTCTATAAAATTTTATTAGAGGAAATTACACCTACATTAACGTTTCTTTTGAATAAATATTGGACAGGACAACTGACACCGCCTAAAGAATTTAACGAATCCACAATAATTATTATCCCAAAACCAAGGAAAGATCCTCAACTTCTAGATTCATACAGACCAATCTCACTATTGAATATTGACTATAAAATAATAACAAGTATCATAGCTAAAAGGTTACAATCAATATTAGAGGGGTTGGTACATCAGGAACAGACGGGCATTATGAAAGGCCGCTCATCTAATATAAATCTGAGGAAACTATATTTAACAATAGCGGATGTATGGTATAACAAGAAATATAATAAGGAATTTAAAAAGACAGATCTAGCGGTAATAGCTCTAGACGCACATAAAGCGTTTGACTCCATTGTCTGGGACCATATATTTACAACAATAAATAAATTTGGTTTTACAGGAAATTATTATAACATGATAGAATCATTATACAAAAAATCCCAAGCGGCCCTATTTATAAATAAAAGTAAAACAGCAAGCTTCCCACTCTTAAGAGGGACGCGACAAGGATGTCCTTTGTCCCCGTTGATCTTTAATCTCGCCATGGAACCACTTCTTAAAATACTCAGAACAAGGATACCAGGAATATATATTCAGAATAAGGAGATTAAACTAGCAGCATATGCAGATGACTTGTTGATTTTTACCACACAATCCTCAAAAAACTTTAAATTAATATGTTATTTAGTAGAACAGTTTGGATCATTTTCGGGCTACAAAATTAATAAAAATAAATCAGAGGTATTATGGATGCAAAAAAATAAAGATTCAGATAATCAAACTTTTAGAGAAATTAAGCACTCACTTATCTATCTAGGATTAAAATTCTCAGAGGACCCAGAAGAATTCTATAAGTTAAATATGAGAGAGGCGGTTAGGAAGTTTGTAGATACTCTTAAGAAATGGGAGACTCTCCCTTTATCTTTATACGTTAAAATTAATCTATTAAAAATGATAGCATTACCTCGGCTACTTTATATATTCCAAAATATACCTCTTTTACTGAAGAATGTGGAAAAGAAGAAAATAAAGTCCTCCATTAAAATCTTTCTATGGGGTAAAAAGAAAGTAAAACTAAATTATAGGAAATTATCCTTACCAAAAAAGTCACTGGGAATGGCACTCCCAGACATAGAGCTATATAATT
Source organism: Bombina bombina (assembly GCF_027579735.1). NCBI lineage: Eukaryota > Metazoa > Chordata > Amphibia > Anura > Bombinatoridae > Bombina > Bombina bombina. Next base: position 587,969,796 of record NC_069502.1, read on the forward strand.
TAGTCGCAGTAGGGAAAATAGCGATAGACTGGTTGTTAGATATAGGTCATTTTTCTATATTGGAGGTTGAAAAACAGCTAGGAAAACCTCTCTATCTTAAAAATATTTTACATTTAGAAGTTAAGAGTCTACCCCTCTATTTTAAAAGAATAAGTATACTAAGAGACACAATAATAGCATGGCATAAAATCTGTAACAAGTTAAACTTGAAATATGCAGTTTCTAAATACCTTACAATTAAGGGGAATCAAGACTTCCAATTGGGTTTTATAACAGATGTTGGTTCAAAGTGGGAGGAACAGGGATTAGTTAATGTGGTACAAATGATAAATAGGGAACAGGATAGCCCAAAGGTCATAAATTTTGAGGTGGCCCAAAGACAATTTCAGTGTAGGAAGGAGCATCTATATGCATATATTCAGCTAAGAGATTATTGCCTGAAGCTTATAAGGCTATATGGGACTGATTGGGATTATCCAACCTTAACACCAGTTTTTAATGCATATAGGAATAAGAAATACACTATTTCACTTTTATATGGCATTTTAAAACAGAGTATGTGGACCAAATGGATAATCTCATATTAAAATGGCAAGTTACTTATTTTCCAAATCTTACATCAGAGATTATTTTAAAAAGTATAAGAACAGTTGAAAGAACCACACTGGCAATGTCCATGAGGGAACAGCACATTAAATTATTATGGATGACATATATTACGCCAGAAGTAATGTTTAAATGGGGGAAAGGTCAAAATAGATATTGGTGTGAGAAATGTAGAAGGGAAAATGCTAACTTAATTCATTGTCTGTGGGAATGCCCAAAATTACAAAAATATTGGAGAATGGTTTCATATTGGGTGAATCAAATATGCAACAACCAGTTAACATTACAAGCAGAACATGTCATATTCTTAAGTTTTGAGAAATCTGAGGCTTTACAGTATAGAATATTTCTCTCAATGATAATCATACTAAGTAGGAACATGATATCAAAAGGGTGGAAGAATGAGCGAGCACCAACACTTAAAGCATTGAAAAATATTGTACAGAAGCAATTTCTAATTGAACAAAATGATATCTGGTTTAATGTTGAAATAAATGTTAGCAGGTTCTTCGAAAAGTGGAAATATTGGATTAAGATTAAGGATAGAGATATCCAAAAAGAACTTATTGCTAGGTTTGAAAACACTGAGTATATAATGGAAAGCAGACTTAGAGAAGAATGGTTATGATTTTGTGTCTTTTTTTTGTTTTTTCTCTTTTTTTATTTGTTATTTTTTTTTCTTCTCTGTATAAATAATATTGCAAAGGTATATGTTCAATTTTCTTTTTTCTTAACGTGTGATAAAACACAAACCTGTATAATTATGATAAAATTATCAATAAAAATATAATGCAAAAAAAAAAAAAAAGCTACCTTGTTCCAGCAGATCTCTGCGACAAGGTAACTTCCACGGAGGAGATGACAACATCTTCACCAGATCCGCGAACCAAATCCTTCACGGCAACGATGGAGCAATCAGTATCACTGATGCCTGCTCCTGCTTGATGCGGGCCACTACCCGAGGAAAAAGAGGTAACAGCGGGAAAAGGTAAATTAGACTGAACCTCCAAGGCACTGCTAATGCATGTATTAGCTCCCCCTGAGGATCCCTGGACCTTGACACATATCTGGGTAGCTTGGTATTGAGACGAGACGCCATGAGATCTATCTCTGGCGTCCCCCACTTGTTGCATATCTCCGGAAACATTTTGGGATGGAGAGACCATTCCCCCGGATGAAAGTATTGCCTGCTGAGAAAATCCGCTTCCCAGCTGTCCACACCCGGAATGTGGATCGCTGACAGCAAACAGCTGGGGGTCTCCGCTCACTCCAGAATTCGAGATACCTCCCTCATTGCCAGGGAGCTTCTCGTTCCTCCCTGATGGTTTATGTAAGCCACAGAGGTTATATTGTCTGATTGGAATCTGATAAACCGAGACGAACCCAGAAAGGGCCAAGCCTTTAGAGCATTAAAGATTGCTCGAACTTCCAGAATGTTAATCGGGAGGACGCGTTCCTCCTGAGACCACAGGCCCTGTGCCTTACTTGCACCTCAAACAGCTCCCCATCCTAATAGACTTGCGTCCGTAGTAACAATCTCCCAGGATGGTCTTAAGAAGGATGTCCCTTGGGAAAGATGATCTGGACAGAGCCACCAAGAGAGCGATTCTCTCGACCGGTTGTCCAGAGAGATCTGTTGAGACAGATCCGAATGATTGCCATTCCACTGCCTCAGCATGCACAGTTGCAGCGGTCTGAGGCGGAACCTGGCAAATGGAATGATGTCCATGATTGTTATGAAATATTTGTTTTGTGCTTAAAAACCCAATTTTAATGTGAACCACTCAGTCTCACACCAAACCTCAGTCAAATATGGAGCCTTGTTGTGATCATAGCTCTGAGGATCACTTCTGGATAGGCACAGACAGTGATATGGCAGTTTAAAGGAATAATGTATAAGCAGTAGCAATGATTGACAGTTATGAAGACAGACTAAACGTTGATATTGTAGTGGTTAAGAACTTATAGAATACATGCAGCTTATTTGTTTCACAATGTTAGTTTAAGCCGGTTAGTGCAAAAGAAGGAGAAGCCTGTATCGTCAGCTATTAGTAGCGTATAACAACAGTTAATAATGAGGCAAGTTTTGAGAACAAACAAACGAAGTTCAATATGTTGTTATCTGCAGCATATGACTTACATGCATTCGATCAAGCAGTAAGGTAATTACAGCACCGTGAGTCAGTAGAGGTGCAAACTGATCCGTAGTTCCGGAGTTGGTGAAAGTTCCTTGGTCGGATAAGCAGTGATGTCACACGCTCCCAGCGTGGCATGCAGGGCTACTAGATCGTAGAGGAATACTCACAGGCTGTAATAAGACCTTTACGGAATGGAAAGGGATTCCTGTTCTCGAAGAAGCAAGGGTAAGGTCTTCTACCGGAATAGAAGTTCTTACTAGTACAAAAGTACTGTAGAGTTTCTGTAGATTCCACAGCATGGAAAGCGGCAAGGATACTAAGAGCAGAGAGACAGACGAATCAGCATACAATGCAAATTATCAAGCAAAGAGTACTGGTAGGTGGTGTCTTAAATAAGGTCATGCTAGAGAGGTTGTAATTGAAGTGTAAAGAGACAGGTACTGCAAGGAAGTGTATCATGACAATGCTGGACACCATAAGACCAATTACCTCCATACCCTGAGCCACAGAGGGCCTTAAGGAGGTCCGGAGGGAAAGATCTGCTGAAACAAGCTTGCAACGTCTCTGGTCTGTTAGAAATATCCTCATAGATATGGAGTCTATTATAGTACCCAAGAATTCTACCCTGGTGCTTGGAATAATTTTTAGGTTTATCTTCCATCCATGAAGTCAAAGAAGAGAGAGAAGAGATTCCGAATGGTCCTCCGCCAGACGAAAAGACGGTGCATGTACCAGAATATCGTCCAAGTAGGGAGCTACTGCTATACCCTAGGTTCTGGCAACGGCTAGAAGAGCCCCTAGAACCTTCTTAAAAATTATTGGAGCAGTAGCTAGACCAAACGGAAGTGCAATGAACTGGAAGTGCTGGTCCAGGAACGCAAACCTTAGGAACTGGAAGTGATCCTTGTGGATTGGAACGTGAAGGTAAGCATCCTTCAGATCTATAGTGGTCATGAACTGTCCTTCCTGAACTAAGGGAAGGATGTACCTTATTTAGTTTAAGCACTTTAGGTCCAGAATCGGGCGGAAAGTTCCCTCCTTCTTTGGGACCACAAAAAGGTTTGTATAGTATCCAAAACCTCTTTCTGTGATAGGTACCGGGACAATGACCCCTAAGGAGGACAGATCCTGCACGCACCCCAGAAAGGCTTCCCTCTTTTCTGGTCTGGAAGACAGGCTTTAGAGGGGAAATCTGCCCTTGGGTGGATGAGACTTGAAACCTATGTTGTATCCCTGAGCTATGACCTCCAGGACCCATGGATCCTGCACATCCCTGAACCAAGCTTCTGAAAAGAGCGATAGTCTCAGGGATCGGGGGCCGCCCCTTCATGCCGATTTAGTCTTGGTGGGCTTCTTGCTCTGCTTGGATTTATTCCAGGACTGAGCCGGCTTCCAAGTACTCTTGGTTTGCTCTGGCTTAGCAGAGGGCTGCTGTCTTTGGGATTTATCAGAACAAAAGGAACGAAAATTAGAACTTGGCCCCTTAAACTTGTTCTTTTTATCTTGTGGTAGGAAGGCATCCTTGCCCCCAGTAACCGTGGAGATAATGGAGTCCAGGCCTGGACCAAATAAAATCTTTCCTTTAAAGGGAAGGGAATGACACTTCTCTGCCATCTTCCTGTGATGAAAGGCAAAGAATGACTGGGGGATGGGGGAAGTGGGAGAGGTATTTAAGCCTTTGGCTGGGGTGTCTTTGATTCCTCCTGGTGGGCAGGTTCAGTATTTCCCAACAGTAAGGAATAATGCCATGGACTCGCCTTATATTAAGAAGGAAATATTTTACTCTTCTTGTTTACTTCAGTCACCTAACTATCTTTTCTTAGTGGTTTCTAAATAATTGTATTGTAAATAATTGTATTGTTTGTTATGTGGTATTAAAATATTTATTCTCTTTTTAAATTAGCATTATACAATTATGTTTCCTGTTACTCTGTAGCCTTCTGATTGGCTCTACCATACAAACGTTCAGGGATATAGAAAGTAAGAAAATGTTTCTCTCATGACAGTGGAAATGCATAGGTTAGCAAAATGTAATTTACTGTAATATACTTATATGTAAAAAGTATAGAAAGAAACAAGTGAACAACTATCCTAAATAAAGGATATCACTCATAGAGACAGGGAATTCCGCTATCTATTTTTTTATTTTTAAACTAACACCGGGTTTCAACTTTTTCTTCATGCACATAGAATACAAAAACACTTATAAAACTCACCTTTACTATAAAATTCATAGACACATCATATTAGTTCCTAAAAGTATTGCAAATATAGGCTCAAGTGACAAACGATCAGTCCGTACTTATAAATGCAAACATGGATGTGATTCATCTCACAAGCAAGGCTTACATGTGTGCAAGTAAAGAAGCATAGATGTCCTGCAAAGTGTCTGTAGTGGGTGTATACCTCTCTTCCCAGCATATAGTTAAGTGAAGCGGATTTACCTTTGTTGTTCAGCTATACTTAGAATGCTCAGCCGCCCATGGGCTAGTCTTACCCACGCCCTTTTGGATCGATTCTGGAAATAGCACAACCTCTGTTGCCTTCCTGACCTCTTATTGGGGTTCTCTTTAGTCATCCTCATACGTAAAAGATGGACCGTCTTAAAAAATTAGATGGTTTGGTGATTTCTAAAGACACTATACTTGTCTCTATGGATGTAGAGAATTTATATGCATCCATTCCACATGAAGTGGGCTTAAAAGCAGCCAGACACTTTCTAGAGACTCGTGAAGTAAGCTATAAGAAACACACCAACTTTGTCCTAAACCTGTTATAGTTTGTTCTGAATAACAATGTCTTTATGTTTGACAAACAACTCTATCGCCAACTTAAGGGAACAGCCATGGGGGAAGTATGTGCACCCACCTATGCATGCCTCCACCTAGGGGCTTGGGAGATATAAGAGTTTTTTGACAAACATGGGGACATTGTAGAGCAGTATATTGACCTTTGGATAAGATATGTCGATGACATCCTAGTATTCTGGGATGGCCCAATCGATATACTCAAAGATTTAATTGACAGTCTCAATAGAAATGAACGAAACATCTTTCTCACATTTGAAGCCAATAAGAAAGAATTAAACTTTCTAGATATTAAAATACTCAAAATAGGTACCAAAATCAGCATAGAAAATTATAGAAACTCGACTGCTACAAATAGTCTCCTAGAAGCATCTAGTGCACATCCAAAATCAACTAAAAATGGTATACCAACAGGCCAATTCTTGCGGCTGAGAAGAAATTGCTCATCACGCTCTAAATATGAGCAACATGCAGAACTAATGGAAAAAAGATTCCTAACAAGAGGATACTCCAAAAAAAAGATAAGAAGAACAAGAGCTAGGGCCAGAAATATAAATAGAGAAGACTGACATTACCTATCAAAAGATGAGGAAATCAGACAAGTAGTTGGAGCTAACCTATCTTTAACTGCAAGGAGAGCAAACACCCTAAAAGACTCCTTGATTAAAAGTAATTATGTCAAAACACAAAAAAATGAACTGACTAACTTCACATAGAGCAATGGGAAATATTCCCTGTGGCAAATGTGTCTACTGTCCCTTTATGAAAGAAAAATATATATATTTGGAACAGGTGAAAGAAATTTCAATATAAAACATCTTTGAAGAAACAGTAGCCCTGACAAAGCCCAAGATTCATGCAATATACTATGGGTGAAACGCGCGTAGACAACTTCTGACAATCATTACTTCATACAAAGTGTTCCTATTCTGCAAGCAGTGGTGTGCGTAAGTTCCAACATCTGATACTACCAGCGAAGCCTTGAGTGCGGCTCTGTGCCACAGCGTCTGTATGTTGTAAAGGAGGTGTGACCAATAAGAAGCTAGCAGCAAACCTGAGGTCAAAGTGAGAGACCGGCTCAAGTCTGTTGTAAAACTAACCAGAGACGTAGAATGGACGAAGACGGTACTGGCGACTAAAGAGAACCCTAATAAGAGGTCAGGAAGGCAACGGAAGTTGCGCTATTTCCAGAATCGATCCAAAGGGGCATGGGTAAGACTAGCCCATGTGGGCAAGCGCATTCTAAGCATAGCCGAACAACAAAGGTAAATCCGCTTCACTTAACTACATGCTGGGAAGAGAGGTATACACCCACTACAGACACTTTGCAGGACATCCATGCTTCTTTACTTGCACACACGTAAGCCTTGCTTGTGAGATGAATCACATCCATGTTTGCATTTATAAGTACGGAGTGATCATTTGTCACTTATTGGCTTGTTGAATTAACAACTAACACTGCAAGGTGCTTTCTTAAAGGGACATTAAACACTAAATACATGCTAGATAGAATGATGCATTCAAAGAAAAGATTAGTCCATGAATAACATGTAGATGTATTTTTTAAAGTTTCATTAGTTGTTTAAAAAGTGACAAAATAAGTGTAAAGTTTTAGTGTCTATAAAACACTGGGAGCTGCCATGTTGTAACTTGTGTTACCTTCTCTGCTGTGGCCAATTAGGGACCGTTATAAATAGGTCACTAGAGTGTGCAGCCAATGGTTGTGCTGGATTTAACAGTGTTCTGCACTTCCATTTCTAACAGGAACTGAAAAGCTCACAATTTCAGAATGGAATTACAGGCAAAGAGGACAAAATAAATAATGAAAGTATATTGCAGAGTTGTTTTATATATACAATTTATCATTTTATATTACCATCTCAAAGTGTTTAATGTCCCTTTAAGCCATTCTAACATGCATGAACTTTTAACAGCTGCTTGACAATTACATCTTGCATTCAAGTCCGGCAAGCCATATCAAGGACTTTTGTATTGGCAGTTTCTTGAGCCTATATTAGCAATACTTTTAGGAACTAGTATGATGTGTATATGAATTTTATAGTAAAGGTGTGTTTTATAAGTGTTTTTGTATTCTATGTGCACAAAGAAAAAGTTGAAACGAGGTGTTGGTTTAAAAATAAAAAATCAAGTGTGATGAATTCCCTGTCTCTATGAGTGATATCCTTTATTTAGGATAGTTGTTCACTTGCTTCTTTCTAAACTTTTTACATACAAATAAGATTAAAGGGTCTGCACCTCCTTCCATATGAAGGATCTTAATATTGTGAATTAATCATGAGCTTAGCAGCACAAGTCCTTTTCTAAATATATCTTACTGTAATTTACTGTTTAAATATATATATATATATCCTTTACTATACATTTAAATATGTCCATAGAAATAAATGGGGCCATAATAAAAGCACATTACCATACACTAATAGTTTATTCTGCAATATTCTATTAATCTCAAAAACATTTCTTTATATTTAATATTTCCAAACCCAAATTAATACATCTTCCTTTATCTATTTTTTTAAAAGGGATATAAAACCTAATTTTTTTATTTCATGATTCAGATAGATCATGCGATTTTAAACAACTTTCTCATTATTATTTTTTCTTTATTCTCTTGGTATCTTTTGTTGAAAAGCTAGGATGTATGCTTAGGAGTCGGACCATTTCTGGAGCACTACATGGCAGTAGTTTTGTAAGAAAGTTATCCATTTGCAAGAGCAGTAGATGGCAGCACTGCCATGTAGTGTTTCAGATACCTACCTAGGTATTTCTTCAACACAGAATATCATGGGAAAGAAGCAAATTCAAAATGCATGATCTGTAGATCCCTTTAAAGAGTCTTAGCAGTTATATTTTTTATTCTTGTCAAAATCATTAATCCTCCAGACTTTCTATCAATATCTGTAAAAATGAATTCCACTATTACCTCACTATCCATCTATATTTCAGTTACATACATTCGGTATCTCTAAAAAACAACAAAAAACTAAACAATACTTTCATATTATTTAAATTATTTAAAACAGATTTCTTTTAACAGGTGATGTGACCCCTCGCCATTTCATAATGTCACCGTAATCATTTCTACCTATCCAGAAACAAACTGTTTTCACATGTAATTTTGCTGGATATAAATTATAGCACTCCAGCATGGTTTAATAAATATAATTAAATATGGTGCCTCTTCTTTATTTTTTTTGTTACATGGTGAAAAGTCTTAAAATAGCAAAGGTCTTTTATCTTGAAATCATACTTTCAATACCCCTCATAATAATTTTTTTTTTGTTGAGAATTCAGATATTTGATTATTACTGTGGTGTTTGTTTTTATAGATACTCTATTTAAAGATCTTCTCTTTGGACCAATACAGTCTTTCTGGTGATAGGAACAGTGCAAGATTTAATAATGCTGGCAAGTTACGAGCCACAAAGTCACTCGTTATCTTTTTCTTTTCTCTTGCAATCCTATTAAACATAAAATGGTTCCTATGTGACCTATACTCTTTTATTCTTTGCAATAGTTCAGCATTTGGCTTTTGTGAATTTTCAGCTAGTACATCTGGCATATTACTTCTTTACTTACTTAAACCCCATTTTTTATTTCATGATTCAGAGAGAGCACATCATTTTAAACATTCCGTCTGCCTCTTATTTCAGTGCTTGCTCTGGTCTGCCGTAAATGGATGTCTTAGGCAAAGAAAAGATTTCAGCAGAACATGCCACCATTTGCAAAAAATTGTATTGCATTGTTGAGAAAGAGAAATCAACTATGACGTTAACTGAAACAGATGTTTATGGTTAGGAAGGGGCTGGGACAGATTCATGTAATCCAATGGGAAGAGAAGAAATCTTAGCACTTCTAGATAGTTAGGACTCCTGGATAACATGAATAACCACAGAAGCACCATGCAAGATATTAAGAACTTTAAAGGGACACTGAACCCAAATTTTTTCTTTCGTGATTCAGATAGAGCATGAAATTTTAAGCAACTTTCTAATTTACTTCTATTATCAAATTTTCTTCATTCTCCTGGTATCTTTATTTGAAATGCAAGAATGTAAGTTTAGATGCCGGCCCATTTTTTGTGAACAACCTGGGTTGTTCTTGCTGATTGGTGGATAAATTAATCCACCAATAAAAAAGTGCTGTCCAGAGTACTGAACCAATAAAAAAAGCTTAATGCCTTCTTTTTCAAATAAAGATAGCAAGAGAACGAAGAAAAATTGATAAGTTGCTTAAAATTGCATGCTCTATCTGAATCACAAAAGAAAAAATGTGGGTTCAGTGTCCTCTTAAGCTGGAAGGGCAAGGGAGAATAAATTTGCTTTTCTGATCAAATGGAAGTTTCTTAGGTAATTGAAGTTGAATCTGAAATTTAAATGTGGAAACATGAAATTTATGCTTACCTGATAAATTTGTTTCTTTCTTGACACGGTGAGTCCACGGATCAGCATAATTACTATTGGGAATATTACTCCTGACCAGTAGGAGGAGGCAAAGCGTACCACATCAAAGTTGTTAAATACCACTCCCCTTACCCACAACCCCCAGTCATTCGACCAAAGGGAAAGGAGAAAGGAATACAAAATGCAGAGGTGCCTGATGTTTATGAAAAAATAAACTGTCTGAATACAGGGTGGGCCGTGGACTCACCGTGTCAAGAAAGAAACAAATTTATCAGGTAAGCATAAATTTAATTTTCTTTATAATGACACGGTGAGTCCACGGATCATCATAATTACTATTGGGAATCAATACCCAAGCTAGAGGACACGGATGATAAGGGAGGGACAAGACAGTTAGCCTAAACAGAGGGCATCACTGCTTGAAGAACCTTTCTCCCAAAAGCAGTCTCAGCTGAAACAAAAGTATCAAATTTGTAAAATCTTGAAAATTTATGCTTACCTGATAAATTTATTTCTTTTTTGACATGTTGAGTCCACGGATCATCTTAATTACTAATGGGATATTCACCTCCCGGTCAGCAGGAGGCAGCAAAGAGCACCCCAGCAGACCTGTTAAATAGCTCCTCCCTTCCCTCCCACTCCAGTCATTCGACCGAAGTTAAAGTGAATGTAAATTTTGATGCTAAACTGCCCGGTTTTTAAAAATTTGATTAAAAACAGGGGCACTTTAATTCATAAAAATTTTCATTTCACTCCTGTTGTGAAAATAAACTTACTTTTTAATCTTCACAGCAGCTCCAGCTTCCTCCACCCATTTCAAAGTCTCTTCCTGGGTCTAAAATGAGGTATCTGGCTTCCTCCAATCACAGCAGTGAATCAGACACTGAATCCCCCGGGGGGGAATCTGTGATTGGAGGATGACATCAGAAATGGCTTGTGAGACCGGAGGAAGCAGCAGCTGCTGTGAAGATTAAAAGGTAAGTTTTTTGTCACAACAGGAGTGAAATGTAAATTTTGATGAATTAAAGTGCCCCTGTTTTTAATCAAAGTTTTAAAAACCGGGCACTTAAGCATCAAAATTTACATTCACTTTAAGGAAAGAAAGGAAAAGCTAAGGTGAGGAGGTGTCTGAAGTTTATAATAACCAACAACTCGTCTTACAAAAAACAGGGCGGGCCGTGGACTCATCGTGTCAAAAAAGAAATTTATCAGGTAAGCATACATTTTTTTTTCTTTTTTATGACACGATGAGTCAACGGATCATCTTAATTACTAATGGGATCCAATACCAAAGCTAGAGTACACAAATGATACAGGAGGGACAAGACAGGGAACCTAAACGAAAGGCACCACTGCTTGAGGAACCTTTCTCCCAAAAACAGTCGCAGCCGAGGCAAAAGAGTCAAAGTTGAAAACCTTGTAAAAGTGTGAAGAGAAAACCAAGTTGCAGCCCTGCAAACCTGTTCTACGGAAGCTTCATTTTTGAATGCCCATAAGGAAGCAACAGCTCTTGTGGAATGAGCCGCAACTGTCTCAGGAGGCTGCTGTCCAGCAGTATCAGAAGCCAAACGTATGAAACTCTTCAGCCAAAAAGAAAGAGAAGTTGCCGTAGCTCTCTGTCTCTTATGTATTCCTGAGAAAATCACAAACAAAGAAGAAGACTGACAAAAGACCTTAGTTGCCTATAAGGAAAAAACTTTAAAGCTTGGACCACGTCCAAATTGTGCAGAAGACGGTCCTTTTGAGAAAAAGGATTAGGACACAAAGAAGGAACACCATCCCCTAATAAATGTTCTGATCAGAAACAACCTTAGGAAGAAATCCTAATCAATATCTAGGGAATGCATAGGCTCAAACGGAGCCCCCTGAAGAACCCTAAGAACTAAATTAAGGCTCCATGGTGGAGTAACTGGTTTGAACACAGGCCTGGACCTGACTAAGGCTTGACAAAAGAATTGTACATCTGGAACATCTGCCAGACATTTGTGTATTATAAAGCCGAGATTTAACCCTTAGGGAACAATCCGACAAACCCTTCTCCAAATCTTCTTGGAGAAAGGACAAAAATCCAGGAATCCTAACTCTACTCCAAGAGTAGCCCTTGGATTCATACCAATAAAAATAATTTTTCTATTTATAGGATTACAAGTCTGGATCATGGTCTCTATGACCGATTCTGAAAAGCCCCGTTTGGACACGATAAAGCGTTCAATCTCCAAGCAGTCAGCTTCAGAGAAGCTAGATTTTGATGAAAGAAAGGCCCTTGAATTAAAAGGTCCTTCCTCAACTGAAGTCTCCAAGGTGGAAGACATAACATGTCCACTAAATCTGCATAACAAATCCTGTGACATCCAGACGGTGCAATGAAGATCACTGAGACCCTTTCCTGATTGACTTGAACAATAACCCGAGAAAGAAAATCAAACGGAGGAAACAGGTGTGCAAAACTGAAGGTCTAAGGTACCGCCAGAGCGGTTGTCAGTACCGCCTGAGGATCCCCTGACCGCAAACCGTACCTCGTAAACTTGACATTCTGTTGAGATACCATGAAAACCAATTCCGGCTGACCCCATCTTAGAATCAGACTGGTAAAACCTTCCAGATAGAGTGTCCATTCTCCCAGAGGAGAAGTCTGCCTGCTCAGGCAGTCTGTCTCCCAGTTTACCCCTGGGAGAAGGAACGTCGACAGACAGCAGGAGTGGACTTTCGTCCACTGCACTATCTTGGATACCTCTGACAGCGCTAAGGAACCCCTCGTTCCCTCTTGATGGTTGAGGTAAACCACTGAAGATATGTTCTGACTGGAACCTGATAAACTGGACCGAGGCTAACTGGAGCCAGGCCAGAAGAGCATTGAAGATTGCTCTCAGTTCTAAAAAGTTTATAGGAAGATCAGACTCTGACTGGTACCAAACTCCCTAAGCTCTTATGGAACCCCAACTTAGATGGCTTGTGTCCGCTGTCACAAACCCACCAGACAGTCTGCAAAAACAAGTCCCCTGGGAGAGATGATCCCAGGACAATCATCATTCAAAAGGATCCCTTGTCTCCTGCTCTTGTAAATATTCGAGGAGACAAAATTGGCCTAGCCTCCATTCCCTTATCTAAATATGATTAAATGCAGAGGTCTGAGAAGGAACCAAGTAAATGGGATGAAGTCCAATGCTGCTACCATCAGTTTGGTTACCTCCATGTACTGAACCACTGAAGGACGAGGAGCGGACAGAAGGAATAGACAACTATCAAAAACCTAGATTTCCTGACTCCTGTCAGAAAAAACTACATAGATAGGGAAACTATTATGGTTCCCCAGGAGGATACCCTTGAATTAGGGACCAAGAAACTCTTTCCTTGCGATTGAAAGGATGACGCCTGGACCAGGTTGTCGTCCAGAAAGGGCGCCAGCGTAATGCCCCATAACCGAGGGACCATCAACAGTGAACCCAGAAACTCTGAGAAAATTCTGGGAGCTGTGAAAGGACCAAACTGAAAGTGTCTGTCCAGAAAACAAACCTTAGGAACTTGCGATGATCCCTGTGAATGGGAACATGCAGATACGCGTCATTTATGCCTTGTCATAAGTTGACCCCCTTGGATCAAAGGAGAATGGAGCGAATAGCTTCCATCCAGAAGGACAGTACTGTTTAGACTCTTGAAATCTAAAATTGGTCTGAAGGTTCCCTCTTTCTTGGGAACCGCAAACGATTGGAACAAATCTCAGACTTTGTTCCTGAATCTGAACAAGAATTATAACTCCCAGGTAGGAGAGGTCTCCTACCTAGTGAAAAAAACCCTTTCCTCTATCTGGTTCCAGATATTCTGGATTTCTTTGAGGGAACTGTCTGTCCGAATAGAACCAGACAACAAAGAACTAGTATGCTGCCCCCAAAGGTAGCAATACCAACCTGGGATGCCATCTTGAGCAAACCCACTACCCAACAATCTATAGGATCCTGAAAAGGAACAAGTATCCACTATAGGGAAAGAAGGTCTCCTGGCTAGCGTGGAAATTGTCCTTTCCACCTTGTGATGCCAAGACTCCTTGAGAGGTCCGCTAAGGGAACCTCTCAGAAAATATAGGAAATGTAGATAAAAGAGTATACCCGTTCTCTCTCATTTCTTAGCAATGTGTCTCAAAAGCTCAATCTGAGTACCACCGGAAATTAACAACGACCGAGATGTCATTCCAGAATGGCTAAAACCTCCTTAAGTAACAGCCGGAGGTGAACTAGTTTAAACCTGAAGATACTACTTCAGTATCAGCGGGAGGAATCATACCGTCAGAACCTGAAATTTTACTCTCAGATTCTACCGAAGTATCCCCTTCCTCAGGCATCTGGGAAGGGACCTCTGAAATAGCAACTACTGTGACAGAAACCTTGCTCACTGAATGTTTAGTGTTCCCCTTGCGTTCTTCCTGCAGCATGGGAAAAACTGACAATGCTCCCGAAAAGCAAAAGAGGGAAGCAATGTCTTGCAAGATAACTCCAAGAGGAGTCGTGGAGGAAGGTGAATGGATGCTAAGTCTTTAGGACATTTGAGGAGAAAGCTGTGGAAAATATTGAACATTGTCAGAACGCTTCTTGCAGCTTCTGAGGCAATATTGGCTCTGAAAAAATATTTCTCTTAATGCATGGGGAACAGAAAAATCCTTGAATGTTCCACATTAGTATCAAGACATAACGTGTAAGAAACATCCCTATTCACTTTTTATCAAATAAAATTGAATTACTGTGACTTTAAATTATATATTAAATAATATGGTGAAGGGCCTCTTGAACTCATCTGGCATCACCATTTGAATATAAAAAAATGTATGGTACTGCATCTTTAAATGTTAAATGCAATGCTTTATTTAACGTATAATAAAGAATCCCCAGACTTCAGCTAATCCTAGAAGAGTCTGCCTGCCACCGGATGGGAAACTAATCACTAGTTGGAATCCGGATTAGAACAAACACTCTTAAGTACTTTGTGCCTGCGAAGCCTCTCTGCTGTATGAACTAACGCAGCAGAGAAGGCATCCTAAGCACTAAAATCACTTTATAGAGCTGCTTGCGAAGCCTCTCTGCTGAATGATTTTCACAGCGCAGCAGAGAAGGCATCCCAAGCACCAAAAACATATTTTTTAGCACTGCTTGCGATGACACAGTGCAGCAGAGAAGGCATCCCAACCACCGAAAACGCTCTTTAACACTGCTCGCGAAGCCTCCCTGCTGAGGGCATAGCGCAGCAGAGAAGGCAACCTAACCACTGAAAACACTTTTTTATCCAGTGTGAAAAGCCTCTCTGCTGTATGCCGTAAAACAGCAGAGAAGGCATCTGGACTCCGAGTCAACTGAATTGTGTTCAAAAAGCGCGCAGCGCAAACAATGGCGCATATCTTAGCTCCGCCCATCATGGGCGTATTAAACTAAACCTCCCTGGCGGCTAAAGTGTAACAAAATGAAGCCGACGGGAGAACTAACATCCATCATGGACATTTAAGAAAAAACAAATAAACCTCCCAGTCGGCTCTAAATTGATATAAGCCATTGGGAATGGTCAAATGTTGTGAAACACTGTCGAGTAGATGTGGGGTAAATCTCCCTGTCGGCTGTTAATTTAGAATATAAGCCGTAGGGAGCGAGAACATGCACCAATCATGCCTAACACCTTCATACTGAAGAAAGATAAACCTCCCTGTCGGCTGCTAATTTAGTAGTGTAAGCCATTGAGAGCAGGGACATGTACCATCATGTATAACATTTTCATACTGAACTAGGATAAACCTCCGTCTGATGCTGATTTTAGTAATACAAGCCGTTGGGAGAAGGGACATGTACCATTCATGCATAACACATTCATGCTGAACCAGGATAATCCTCCCTGTCAGCTGCCAATCTTAGTAATACAAGTCGTTGGGAACAGGGAGCATGGTGAAATTCCCAAAAATAACATACAGCTACTCCACGTCCTTGCAGAAACTGCCCAATAACCTATTCTCACTCTTAGGGATAAAGTTATCTAGTGACCATGAATAAATATATATATAGTGCCAAATTTTTCTGTGTACATACCCCAGAAAATAAAACTCGGCACTTACCTTAGAACTCTGCCCGGCAGTAAGGCAGCTCACCTGGCTTGCGAGGTCCTCTCCCTCACATTGGTCTGTGGAAACAAAAAGTACTGAGTATTTTCTCCCTCACTTTACCACTTCCTATCACTAATGTAGGCAAAGAGAATGACTGGAGTGGGAGGGAACAGAGTAGCTATTTAACAGCTCTGCTGTGGTGCTCTTTGCCACCTCCTGCTGACCAGGAGGTGAATATCCCATTAGTAATTAAGATGATCCGTGGACTCATCGTGTCATAAAAAAGAAAGAGAGTAAAGATGACCAAGTGGCAGCCTTGCAAATCTGAACTACAAAAGCACCATTTTTGAAAGCCCAAGAAGAAGAGGCTGCTGACCAGCAGTCTCATATGCCAAGCGAATAACACTCCTCAATCAACAAGGAAGAGAAATAGCCGTAGCTTTCTGACCTTTACGCTTTCCAGAAAAAACAACAAATAAAGAAGAGGACTGGCGAAAATCCTTAGTCGCCTGTAAATAATATCTCAATGCACAAACTACATCAAGGTTGTGCAACAAACTTTCCTTATGAGAAGAAGGATTAGGACACAAAGAAGGAACAACAATATCTTAATTAATATTCTTATCCGAAACAACCTTGGGAAGAAAACCTAGGGCAGTACACAGTACTACCTTATCAGAATGAAAAATAAGGAAAAGAGCTTCACATTGCAATGCTGAAAGCTCCAAAACTCTTCTAGACGAAGAGATTGCAACCAAAAACAGAACCTTCCAGGTAAACAACTGAATATCCAAAGAAAGCATAGGCTCAAAACTGAGCTTATTGGAGAACTCTAAGAACTAAATCAAGACTCCAAGGAGGAGTCACAAACATAAACATAGGCCGGATTCTAAAGCCTGACAAAAAGACTGAATGCCTGACACAACCGCCAGACGATTGAGCAACAAAATAGACAAAGCAGAAATTAGACCCTTCAAGGTACTAGCACATAAACCCTTCTCCAGACCCTCCTGGAGAAAGGATAAAAAAACCTAGGAATCCTGACTCTACTCAAAGAGTAGCCTCTGGATTCACACCAGTAAATATATAAACACCATATCTTAATTCACCTAGTAACAGGCTTACAAGCCTGTATAAAAATCTCAATGACCAGGGGCGTGTCCGTACCGCGTTCTGATCTGGACGCATTTTCTGAAGGCTCCAACAAGATATTTGATAATCCGCCGATTATTGGATTGTACAGTGAATATAAGAACATAATATTAGAAAGCCCCATAGACCTGGCATCTAGGGACCTAAATCACTGATATTCGCTGTATTAATGACATTGAGCACTCAGATCGGAAGAGGGCCACAGGCGGCGGCCTAGTAGCTGGTATCCACATCCCCCCCCGGGAAGAGCCGGGTTATTGGTGCTGCCAGCCTTATCTGGCTTACCGAACCTCTTCAACTTCCATCCCTACCTGTCATCTAAGACATCCCATTATCAAGATATTGGGAGTGTGTGTGTCGTTCTGCTTTTCTCCCCACAATGACCTGCATGGGTGAAGTGGAGCTACAACATCACCTAACATCATCCTGGAGAGACTCTTTGAACGGTTACTCGATAAAGCGCCATACGATTTCCTGGTGAACAAGATCTGCACTAATCAAATATCGTGCACCCAAAGGGACAGCTTATGTTCTTCTAGCAACCAAAATGGCGAATCTGAAGCGCACACAAACACAGAGCCTTACAATACCGCTGCGAGACAACAAGGCTTCACACACTATCATGAAGAAACACAGATGCTCGCGACCCTGATACCGGTCTCAAACTGCGTGCCCATCATAACAGGCCTGTCTGTGGCGCTGACACTTAATAGCAAACAAGACGGGTTCCAGATCCAAAGAAATAATACATATCCTGGAGAACTAGATGGGAATTCACAGACTGAGGCGATCACTGGGGCGAAGCTCATTAAAGGAGAAATTACCTCTAACCAGCGCGCTACAATATGCTCTGATCTCTTTTGGACACGCAGAGAAGAGATGGCTATTTGTGGTGCGGCTGTATGGAAACCGGTTACACATCAGTTTTTAGCCGCAACGCCTAAAAACCTCACTGACCAGCCCGCCCTTCAATGGCTCACATTAGCGGGCGAGAATGGAAGGCAAAGATATTCTTCTACCTCAGAGGGGACCAATTCTCACTTACAAGGAGCTGGCTATATTCCAAAGCAAGGAGTGGGGTAGACCGCAGTTACCCCTCTCGGACAGCTGTTATAGCTTATCGGTACACTCTACTGCTAACTTTTCTCTTTAGGTTCCAAAGGGGCCATTGATGACTTATTTTCTTTACACCAATATTCTATTATGTGTGCCCTAAAGTTTAAAGTTCAGCATTCCAGTTTTTGAAAGGCACGGGCATATCGTTTAATTTACATTACTTACTGCCTACTGTTGTTTGTTGGGAAAAGTTGTTAGACGCAAAATAGAGGTGGGTTATGACTTGTGACTGTAATGGAGAGTTTCAGAATATGCTCCATCGATGTACTTGTTTCCCATATACAGTGGTGAGCATTATTACCTCACACAGGAATATGGTAAAGAACACCACTGACTTACATATCACTATTCTACACATATCTAAATGTAATCACTAACACCTTCTATCCCCATGCTTGTTCTTAGATATCCACCCAAGAGTTAGATGAAAACACAAACAAGTTTGGCTATATTGTCTAAGTGACTGCCTAAAATGTAATCCCCCAACAGACCCACCATACCACGGCAGTCTCATGGCTTCAAGATTTAACACCACACTCCTACACACATCTAATTGTATTTTATATATTCCCTCAAGATATCATCTATCCAAATGCTTAAGATGTCACCTATACATATGATTAAATCTCAAACCATAACCCTAATTTTTATTATCAATGTATATACCACCCATTGTGTGACTGTTCTCTTCTCCCTTTTCTTTTCTTCCTGTTGATGTTTTCTGGTTTTACTGTTCAAGGTTAACCCCTGCTCACAGCCTACTATAGTAGCACAGGTCCAAAAGTGGCCTAAACTGTTAGATAAAGGGGGTAAAAAAATTATTTTTCTTTTAAAAATCTCGAGGACTGTGTCTATTTAAGTACACCTCCAAGCATCAGATTTGAAATGGACTCTTGAAATTATGACTGTACTTTGTATTTTTATTTTTGTATACGTAATTTTTGTCCTCAATAAAATATCAAAAAAAAAAAAATAAAAAAAAAAGAAATCTCAATGACCGACTCAGAAATACCACGCTTATAAAAAATAAGTGTTCAATCTCCAAGCCATCAGCTTCAGAGAAACAAGATTTGGATGAGGAAAAAGACCTTGAATCAGGAGGTCCTTCCTTAGAGATAGTCTCCACAGGGGCAGAGAAGACATTCCCACTAGGTCTGAATACAAGATCCTGCGAAGGACATGCTGGAGCTAAGAGAAAAACAGGAATGTTAGACTAAAACTCCAAGGGACCGCTAGAACTTCTAACAGGAAGACCAGAAGGTCCCTTGACCCCGAGCCATACCACAGAAGCTTAGCATTCTGCCAAGAAGCCCTGAGATACAGATCTGGCTACCCCCAATTGAGGATAAAAAAAAAAGGAAAACCCCCCGGATGAAAAACCACTTTCCCTAAAATGAGAATCGCAGATAGACAACAGATGTGAGCCCTCACCCACTGAATAAATTGTGTCACCTCTGAAATGGCCAAGGAACTCTGAGTCCCCCCCCTGGAGGTATCAAAACCTGATAAACCGGACTAAAGCTAACCAAGACAGAAAAGCGTGGGAAACCGCTCTCAACTCTAGAAAACTTATGAGGAGAACTGATTCCTCCAGAGTCCATAAACCCTGAACCTTCAACAAGCCCCAGACTGCTCCCCAACCTAGAAGGCTGGCATCCATGATTACAAACACCCAGGTGGGCCTGAAAAAGCAAGTTCCCTCGGAGAAGGGAACCTGAAAAAACCCCACAGAAGAGAGTCCTTAGACTCCTGAACCAAATCTATTTGCCAAGATAGATCCACATAGTTCCCCTTCCACAGTCTGAGCATGCATAACTGCAGAGACCTGAGATGGAACCGAGCAAACGGAATGATGACTAAAGAAGCCACCATCAGACCAATTACCTCCATACATAGAACCACCGATGGCCGAAGAGAGGACTGAAGAGCAAGACAAGAATAAAAGAACCTTGTTTCTCTGACCTCTTGCAAAAAAAAAACAACAAAACAAACCTCCTAAACAGGAAGTCTATTAAGGACCTCAAGAACACTGACCTTGTAGCTGGAAAAAGAGAAACCCCTTCCGCAATTCACCTTCCATCCATGGCAATGAAAAAAAAGACAACAAGATCTCGAATGAAAATTTTGCTTGTTGAAAAGACGGCGCCTGAACCATAGAATTGCTCAGCAAATGTTCCCAGGACCAAATCACTGCCAATAGGACTCTCAGAACCTTTGAAAAATCTGGGAGCCATGGCAAGGCTGAATGGAGGAGCCACAAACAGAAAAAGATGTCCAAAAAGACAAATCTCATAAACTTAAAATGATCCTATAAAAAAGAACAAATGCCTTCATGTCTACGGTTGTTATAAACTGACCAAAGGGAAGGATGGAGCGAATAGACTCCATCTTGAAAACAATACTCAGAGGAACTATTTAAATAAATCAGCTCTACATTAGAACAAAAAGTTCCCTCTGAAATGAACAGATTGGAAAATAAACAAACCCCTGTTCCAGAACCAGAACTGGGCAAAACACTCCCAGGAAGTAAGATCCTGGACAAATTACAAGAACGCATCTTGACTTATCTGACTACAGATAATCCTGAAGGGAGAAACCTACTCCCGGGAGGAAGGGGTAGAAATCCAAATCAAAAACCTGGAATACTCTAACAACAGCCCTTTAGAGAACTAGGACCTATCGTATTAAGGCAAGACAAGAACTGAAAAAGATTACCCCCTCCATAGGATCCGATCCTGGCTAGAGGTAAACCCTACATGCTGAAAGAAAATCAGCTGAGAGCTTCTTTTAATGAAAAACAACATTAACGACAGAAAAAAATTGACCTCTCTTGAATCAGACCAGACTTCGCACCAAAGAATGCCGCCCAAGTCCATAAAGGTCTCCAATGCTGATAACTAAAGGAGACAGACTAATACAGACAGGAGATGGGAAAAAAGAAATCATTGACTTCTCCCACACCTGAAAAATTATTCTAGCATAGTAAAACAGGATAATCTATACCAATGAAACCTAGTGTATATAAAAACTACTAGTTTCTTGAGGAATGACACCGACCAAAGAGTCGAAGTTAACCAAGAAGCCAACCCCTCCTAAAAAATACTAAAGTGTGAACAGGCTTAACTCTGATGAAAACTACTTCAGCACCAGATGAAGGAATTACACTGTCCGAAACGGAGATTAAACCCACAGATGCTACCTACTATCCTCCCTACTAAACTAAAAGGAAGGCAATAAATAAAGTAGTAAGCGGAGCAGAAACCTTACTATCTGATTTAATAAATTTCCTCTAACGACTCCCCTTAAATTATAGGGAAAAAACAGATAATGTCACAGATACCAAAAGACACCTGTGCAGCAAATCTGCAACAAATAACTCCTCCAGGAAATTGAGAGGAACTGCAGGGCACTGCATGTGATGCCATAAAAAAAGAATTGGGACATTAAAGGAAAAACTGTGGCATTAACCTAAACAGTTTCATCCATGGAGACGTGAAGCTAAACTAATTTGGGATTTTTTTTTAATGTAAAATGACTCTCCCTTAAAAAAAAATTAATAAATTTACTGGAGAAAAAATATACTTAGAAACAACAGACCACTGTTCTCTATTTTAGCAACAACAAAAAAATAATAAAAAAAAATTAATAATTCTTATATATTTGCTTATGAGAAGCAATTCTAGCATAAAAAATGAAAATGTAGATTAAGACCCATGAAACAATAAAATAAATTGCAATTGTGTTCAAAACAAGAAAAAACATTTATCCACTTAAAGGGACAGTCTACACCAGAATTTTTATTGTTTTTAAAGATAGATAATCTCTTTATTACCCATTCCCCAGTTTTGCATAACTAACACAGTTATAATAATATACTTTTAACCTCTGTGATTATCTTGTATCTAAGCCTCTGAAAACTGCCCCTTTATTTCAGTTCTTTTGACAGACTTGCAGTTTAGCCAATCAGTGCCTGCTCCCAGATAACTTCACGTGCACGAGCACAGTGTTATCTATATGAAATACGTGAACTAACACCCTCTGTTAAAATGTATTCTGAAAAGAGGTGGCCTTCAAGGTCTAAGAAATTAGCATATGAACCTCCTAGGTTAAGCTTTCAACTAAGAATACCAAGAGAACAAAACAAAATTGGTGATAAAAGTAAATTGGAAAATTGTTTAAAATTACATGCTCTATCTGAATCATGAAAGTTTATTTTGGCCTGGACTATCCCTTTAATAAAAAACAAACCCTTTTCCCTGAATCCTAAATGAAAAGAGGGACAATGATCCAACGCTTTTATTTAGAAAAATAAAACATAAATGAGAAATCAACAAAACATGGCTTACTGAGCTAAAACAAGTTGTTTAGATCAAAAGAGACTGCAACCCGATACAAGCTCTGTCTGTAAAAATACACAGGGGAGCCTGAATCTGAAAACTAAGACCGCAAAACCCACACTCAGGGCAGAAGAAAATACAACAGCCGCTCCACTCCAGATAAT
The DNA here is from genome assembly GCF_027579735.1 of Bombina bombina. Classification (NCBI taxonomy): domain Eukaryota; kingdom Metazoa; phylum Chordata; class Amphibia; order Anura; family Bombinatoridae; genus Bombina; species Bombina bombina. Next base: position 587,992,613 of record NC_069502.1, read on the forward strand.
AGAACAAAGTGGTGACAATAAAAAATGCAGCCAATATGGCGCTTCTCCTACCCGAGATGAAGGAGGCGGAGCCATTACGATGGCATAGAGAAGAAGCGTGCGAACATTGCGCTCCTTTACTTTACAGCCTAGTTACATACAGCCTCATTAAAGAGAGAAACACACCCAATATGGCACTTCCAAACCATAGGAAAAACAGAATTTATGCTTACCTGATAAATTACTTTCTCCAACGGTGTGTCCGGTCCACGGCGTCATCCTTACTTGTGGGATATTCTCCTCCCCAACAGGAAATGGCAAAGAGCCCAGCAAAGCTGGCCATATAGTCCCTCCTAGGCTCCGCCTACCCCAGTCATTCGACCGACGGACAGGAGGAAATATATATAGGAGAAACCATATGGTAACGTGGTGACTGTAGTTAGAGAAAATAATTCATCAGACCTGATTAAAAAACCAGGGCGGGCCGTGGACCGGACACACCGTTGGAGAAAGTAATTTATCAGGTAAGCATAAATTCTGTTTTCTCCAACATAGGTGTGTCCGGTCCACGGCGTCATCCTTACTTGTGGGAACCAATACCAAAGCTTTAGGACACGGATGAAGGGAGGGAGCAAATCAGGTCACCCAAACGGAAGGCACCACGGCTTGCAAAACCTTTCTCCCAAAAATAGCCTCCGAAGAAGCAAAAGTATATAATTTAAAAAATTTGGTCAACAGGAACCTCATTCTTGAAGGCCCATGTGGAAGCCACAGCCCTAGTGGAGTGAGCTGTGATACTTTCAGGAGGCTGCCGTCCGGCAGTCTCAAAAGCCAATCTGATGATGCTTTTAAACCAAAAGGAAAGAGAGGTAGAAGTTGCTTTTTTACCTCTCCTTTAACCAGAATAAACAACAAACAAAGAAGATGTTTGTCTAAAATCTTCAGTAGCCTCTAAATAGAATTTTAGAGCACGGACAACGTCCAAATTGTGTAACAAACGTTCCTTCTATGAAACTGGATTCGGACACAAAGAAGGTACAACTATCTCCTGGTTAATATTTTTGTTGGAAACAACCTTCGGAAGAAAACCAGGCTCAGTACGTAAAACCACCTTATCTGCATGGACCAGATAGGGCGGAGAACACTGCAGAGCAGATAACTCAGAAACTCTTCTAGCGGAAGAAATTGCAACCTAAAACAAAACTTTCCAAGATAATAACTTAATATCTACGGAATGTAAGGGTTCAAACGGAACCCCTTGAAGAACTGAAAGAACTAGATTAAGACTCCAGGGAAGAGTCAAAGGTCTGTAAACAGGCTTGATTCTAACCAGAGCCTGAACAAACGCTTAAACGTCTGGCACAGCTGCCAGCCTTTTGTGAAGTAAAACAGATAAAGCAGAGATCTGTCCCTTCAGAGAACTCGCAGAAAATCCTTTCTCCAAACCTTCTTGTAGAAAGGAAAGAATCTTAGGAATTTTTATCTTGTTCCATGGGAATCCTTTAGATTCACACCAACAGATATATTTTTTCCATATATTATGGTAAATTTTTCTAGTTACAGGCTTTCTAGCCTGAATAAGAGTATCTATTACAGAATCTGAAAACCCACGCTTTGATAAAATCAAGCGTTCAAACTCCAAGCAGTCAGTTGGAGGAAAACCAGATTCGGATGTTCGAATGGACCCTGAATAAGAAGGTCCTGTCTCAAAGGTAGCTTCCATGGTGGAGCCGATGACACATTCACCAGGTCTGCATACCAAGTCCTGCGTGGCCACACAGGAACTATCAAGATCACCGAAGCCCTCTCCAGATTGATCCTGGCTACCAGCCTGGGAATGAGAGGAAACGGTGGGAATACATAAGCTAGGTTGAAGATCCAAGGTGCTACTATTGTATCCAATAGAGTCGCCTTGGGATCCCTGGATTTGGACCCGTAACAAGGGACCATGAAGTTCTGACGAGAGGCCATCAGAACCATGTCTGGAATGCCCCATAATTGAGTTATTTGGGCAAAGATTTCCAGATGGAGTTCCCACTCCCCCGGATGCTCCTCCATCGCCAGGGAACTCCTTGTTACCACCTGATGGTTGATATATGTAACAGTCGTCATGATGTCTGATTGAAACCTTATGAATTTGGCCTTTGCTAGTCGAGGCCAAGCCTTGAGAGCATTGAATATCGCTCTCAGTTCCATTATGTTTATCGGGAGAAGAGAGTCTTCCCGAAACCATAGACCCTGAGCTTTCAGGGGTTCCCAGACCGCGCCCCAGCCCACCAGACTGGCGTCGGTCGTGACAATGACCTACTCTGGTCTGCGGAAGCTCATTCCCTGTGACAGGTTGTCCAGGGTCAGCCACCAACGGAGTGAATCTCTGGTTATTTGATCTACTTGTATCGTCGGAGACAAGTCTGTATAATCCCCATTCCACTGTCTGAGCATGCACAGGTGTAATGGTCTTAGATGAATTCGTGCAAAAGGAACTATGTCCATTGCCGCAACCATCAAACCTATTACTTCCATGCACTGCGCTATGGAAGGAAGAAGAACAGAATGAAGTACCTGACAAGAGCTTAGAAGTTTTGATTTTCTGGCCTCTGTCAGAAAAACCTTCATTTCTAAGGAAACTATTATTGTTCCCAAGAAGGGAACTCTTGTTGACGGGGACAGAGAACTTTTTTCTATGTTCACTTTCCACCTGTGAGATCTGAGAAAGGCTAGGACAATGTCCGTATGAGCCCTTGCTTTTGACAGAGACGACACTTGAATCAGGATGTCGTCCAAGTAAGGTACTACTGCAATGCCCCTTGGTCTTAGCACCGCTAGAAGGGACCCTAGTACCCTTGTGAAAATCCTTGGAGCAGTGGCTAATCCGAATGGAAGTGCCACAAACTGGTAATGCTTGTCCAGAAAGGCGAACCTTAGGAACCGAAAATGTTCCTTGTGGATAGGAATACGTAGGTACGCATCCTTTAAGTCCACCGTGGTCATGAATTGACCTTCCTGGATGGTAGGAAGGATCGTTCGAATGGTTTCCATTTTGAACGATGAAACCCTTAGAAACTTGTTTAGAATCTTGAGATCTAAAATAGGTCTGAATGTTCCCTCTTTTTTGGGAATTATGAACAGGTTGGAGTAAAAACCCATCCCTTGTTCTCCTAATGGAACAGGATGAATCACTCCCATGCTTAACAGGTCTTCTACACAGTGTAAGAATGCCTGTTCGAAGATAATTGAGACCCGTGGAACCTTCCCCTTGGGGGTAGTTCCCTGAATTCCAGGAGATAACCTTGAGAAACTATTTCTAGCGCCCAAGGATCCTGAACATCTCTTGCCCCAGCCTGAGCAAAGAGAGAAAGTCTGCCCCCCACCAGATCCTTCCCAGATCGGGGGCCAACACTTCATGCTGTTTTGGTAGCAGTGGCAGGTGACTTGGCCTGCTTACCCTTGTTCCAGCCTTGCATCGGCCTCCAGGCTGGCTTGGTTTGAGAAGTATTACCCTCTTGCTTAGAGGGTGTAGAATTTGAGGCTGGTCCGTTTCTGCGAAAGGGACGAAAATTTGGCTTATTTTTAGCCTTAAAAGACATATCCAGAGGAAGGGCGTGGCCCTTTCCCCCAGTGATGTCTGAAATAATCTCTTTCAAGTCAGGGCCAAACAGTGTTTTACCCTTGAAAGGGATGTTAAGCAAAAGCGCTCTGCACGCCACGATAGCAAACCCTGAATTATTCGCCGCTAATCTAGCTAATTGCAAAGCGGCATCTAAAATAAAAGAGTTAGCCAATTTAAGAGCTTGAACTCTGTCCAAAACCTCCTCGTACGAAGATTCTTTATTGAGCGACTTTTCTAGTTCTTCGAACCAGAAACACGCAGCTGTAGTGACAGGAACAATGCATGAAATTGGTTGTAGAAGGTAACCTTGCTGAACAAACATTTTTTTAAGCAAACCCTCTAACCTTTAATCCATAGGATCTTGAAAGCACAACTATCTTCTATAGGAATAGAAGTGCGTTTGTTTAGAGTAGAAACCGCCCCCTCGACCTTGGGGACTGTATGCTATAAGTCCTTTCTGGGGTCGACTATAGGAAATAATTTCTTAAATATAGGGGGAGGACAAAAGGTATGCCGGGCCTTTCCCACTCCTTATTTACTATGTCCGCCACCCGCTTGGGTATAGGAAAAACATCGGGGGGCACCGGAACCTCTAGGAACTAGTCCATCTTACCTAATTTCTCTGGAATGACCAAATTGTCACAATCATCCAGAGTAGATAATACCTCCTTAAGAAGTGCGTGGAGATGTTGTAATTTAAATTTAAAAGTTACAATATCAGGTTCTGCTTGTTGAGAAATTTTCCCTGAATCTGAAATTTCTCCCTCAGACAAAACCTCCCTCCTGGCCCCTTCAGATAGGTGTGAGGGTATGTCAGAACAGATATCATCAGCGTCCTTTTGCTCTTCAGTGTTTAAAACAGAGCAATCACGCTTTCTCTGATAAGTAGGCATTTTGGAAAAAATGCATGCAATAGAATTATCCATTACAGCCATTAATTGTTGTATGGTAATAAGTATTGGCGCACTAGATGTACTAGGGGCCTCTTGTGTGGGCAAAACTGGTGTAGACACAGAAGGGGATGATGCAGTACCATGCTTACTCCCCTCATTAGAGGAATCATCTTGGGCAATATCATATCTATGGCATTATTATCCCTACTTTGTTTGGACATTATGACACAAATATATCACATATATTTAAATGGGGAGACACATTGGCTTTCATACATATAGAACATCGTTATCTGATGGTTCAGACATGTTAAACAGGCTTAAACTTGTCAACAAAGCACAAAAAACGTTTTACAATAAAACCGTTACTGTCCCTTTAAATTTTAAACTGAACACACTTTATTACTGAATATGTGAAAAAGTATGAAGGAATTGTTCAAAATTCACCAAAATTTCACCACAGTAACTTAAAGCCTTAAAAGTATTGCACACCAAATTTGAAAGCTTTAACCCTTAAAATAACGGAACCGGAGCCGTTTTTACATTTAACCCCTATACAGTCCCAGGTATCTGCTTTGCTGAGACCCAACCAAGCCCAGAGGGGAATACGATACCAAATGATGCCTTCTATAAGCTTTTTCAGTGGTTCTTAGCTCCTCACACATGCATCTGCATGCCATGCTTTCCAAAAACAACTGCGCATTAGAGGCGCGAAAATGAGGCTCTGTCTATGACTAGAAAAGGCCCCCAGTGAAAAAGGTGTCCAATACAGTGCCTGCCGTTTTTATTAAAACAATCCCCAAGATTTAACAACTATTAAAAGTAATAATCTGCCAAATATACTTAGTAAAGTAATCGTTTTAGCCCAGAAAAATGTCTACCAGTTTTTTAAGCCCTAATGAAGCCTTTTATTCTTTTACTTAAACTAAGAAAATGGCTTACCGGTTCCCATAGGGAAAATGACAGCTTCCAGCATTACCGAGGCTTGTTAGAAATGTGTCATACCTCAAGCAGCAAAGTCTGCCCACTGTTTCCCCCAACTGAAGTTACTTCATCTCAACAGTCCTGTGTGGAAACAGCTATCGATTTTAGTAACGGTTGCTAAAATCATTTTCCTCTTACAAACAGAAATCTTCATCTCTTTTCTGTTTCAGAGTAAATAGTACATACCAGCACTATTTTAAAATAACAAACTCTTGATTGAAGAACAAAAACTACATTTAAACACCAAAAAACTCTAAGCCATCTCCGTGGAGATGTTGCCTGTGCAACGGCAAAGAGAATGACTGGGGTAGGCGGAGCCTAGGAGGGACTATATGGCCAGCTTTGCTGGGCTCTTTGCCATTTCCTGTTGGGGAGGAGAATATCCCACAAGTAAGGATGACGCCGTGGACCGGACACACTTATGTTGGAGAAATACAGCGTTTAACCTGTGCAGGGTACAGACAAAGCATCTCACCGTGTCCTAAACACTGAAATAGGAAACCCTAAAACAGCGAAATTGCTATCCATAAAGCAATGTGAGATCCCAACAAAAAAACAGTTCCTCAGAAAAGGAGCCCTATGCGCTCTCATCTCAGACATATAAAAATGTTAAAATAAAAGCCTCAAGGTAGTTAACCCCTCCTAACTATAAACTAACTAGTCTCCTAAAACTCATGCAAATGTGCCTGCACACTGCCCTAAGTATATCCCCTTCTCAGGATATGTCCCACCAACAGCAGAGGGTCCTCAACCCCTATAGTGCCAGCCTTCTAGCCCCAGAAGAACAAAAAGGCATTTACCTGCATTCCAGTCGTCCGGCAGTCAGACGACCTCACAAAGTGTGAAAGGATGTCACTCCTCACTGAGACCTGTGGAAAACAAGAAAGTCAGAGTATACCTACACTGGCTTTCTATACCAGGGCAGCAAACCTGTTAGGAAAAAACACAGCAAAGCACATTTTACAAGTTCCTAACTGCTTAAAAGCCACCACTGCTTTACTGAAGAGACTGCCATGGACTACAGCTAGACCCCAGAAAAAAGTAAGAGCAGCCTGCTCTGCTTTAAAAATAACAAACTCTTGATTGAAGAATAAGACACCTAACTTTACCACCTCCTTGCAACTGATACAAGCAAAGAGAATGACTGGGGGTTGTGGGTAAGGGGAGTGGTATTTAACAGCTTTGCTGTGGTGCTCTTTGCCTCCTCCTGCTGATCAGGAGTGATATTCCCAATAGTAATTATGATGATCCGTGGACTCACCGTGTCATTAGAAAGAAAATAACAAAGATCAGTGTTCTTGCTGAAGGAAAACTCATTTTGCAGAGCAATGATTCTCAAAATGGTGGTGGTTTAAATAAATAGTAAATGATTGAACAGCACCCTCCAAGTGATACCTTGGTTCCTGTAACAGAAGTTTAAAAGAGATCAACTGAAGAAGGAAGAGCTATGTGTAGACAGCAGGCTGATTTGCAACAAAAAAGTTGCATATGATTTGGAAGTGAATTTAATATCCTGTGTAATTCTATACAGCAAATTATTGAACAATATTGTCAAGTGTTATAGTTATGCAATTCTTATATCCCTGATTTTTAGGCCCTGACCAATGTTCCCTGTAGCATGTGCGGAAGAACGAGCGCACAGTGTTCTGGGTAGACCCGCGCACTAATACACACAGGTGGCGCTTGACAGGAAAGTGAGGTGAGGAAGTCAGAACGCATAGAGCGCTGAATGACATGCATCGCTTGAAGTTTTGGCGGCAGCGGTGGATGCTGCTGCTGCTACGATGAAGTGATGTTTCCAGCTCTTGAACATAGGTCAGTGTCTGGGGTCAGCCGGGAGGGTGCAATGAGATTAAAGGCTGCTAGGGCTCCGGACACACATATAGATGATATATATATATATATATATATATATATATGATCTACTTATATATATAGGATATAAATATATATATATATATATGAGATATATATACTGTATATGATATATATGAGATATATATATATATATACACTTGCTGTATATGATACATATATATATATATACAGTATATATATATATATATATATGTGAGATATATATATATATATATATATATATATATATACTGTATATGATATATATATATATATATATTTATATATGAGATATATATCCTGTATATGACACATATATCAGATATATATACTTACTGTATATGATATATATACAGTTGTATGCAAAGGTTTAGGCACCCCTGACAATTTCCATGATTTTCATGGGTGTTTGGATCAGCAATTTCATTTTGATCTATCAAATAACTGAAGGACACAGTAATATTTCAGTAGTGAAATGAGGTTTATTGGATTAATGGAAAATGTGAAATATGAATCAAAACGAAATTAGACAGGTGCATAAATTTGGGCACCCTTGTCATTTTGTTGATTTGAATACCTGTAACTACCTAGCACTGATTCATTGAAACACACAATTGGTTTGGTGAGCCCATTAAAGGGACATTAAACCCAAACATTTTATTTCATGATGCAGATAGAAAATACAATTTTAAACATTCCAATTTACTTCTATTATCTAATTTGCTTCATTATTTAGATATCTTTTGTTAAAGAAATAGCAATGCACATGGGTGAGCCAATCACATTAGGCATCTATGTGCAGCCACCAATCAGAAGCTACTGAGCCTATCTAGATATGCTTTTCAGGAAAGAATATCAAGAGAATGAAGCAAATTAGATAATAGAAGTAAATTAGAAAGTTGTTTAAAATGGTATCTCTGGTATTCTCTGAATCATGAAATAATTTTTTTTAGTTTAATGTCCCTTTAAGCCTTGAAAGTCATAGACAGGTGCATCCAATCATGAGAAAAGGTATTTAAGGTGGCCAATTGCAAGTTGTTGTTCTCTTTGACTCTCCTCTGAAGAGTGGCAACATGGGGGTCTCAAAACAACTCTCAAATGACCTGAAAACAAAGATTGTTCAACATCATGGTTTAGGGGAAGGCTACAAAAAGCTATCGCAGAGATTTAAGCTGTCAATTTCCACTGTGAGGAACATAGTGAGGAAATGGAAGACCACAGGCACAGTTCTTGTTAAGGCCAGAAGTGGCAGGCCGAATAAAATATTGAAGAGGCAAAGGCAAAGGATGGTGAGAACGCCCACAGACCACCTCCAAAGACCTACAACATCATCTTGCTGCAAATGGTGTCACTGTGCATCGTTTAATAATTCATCGCACTTTGCACAAGGAGAAGCTGTATGGGAGAGTGATGCGGAAGAAGCCTTTTCTAGACACACGGCACTTGAGGTATGCAAACACACATTTGGACAAGCCAACTTCATTTTGGAAGAAGGTGCTGTGGACTGATGAAACAAAGATTAAGTTATTTGGTCATAACAAGGGGCGTTATGCATGGCGGCAAAAGAACACAGCGTTCCAAGACAAACACTTGCTACCCACAGTAAAATTTGGTGGATGTTCCATCATGCTGTGGGGCTGTGTGGCCAGTGCTGGTACTGGGAATCTTGTTAAAGTTGAGGGTTGCATGGATTCCACTCAATATCAGCAGATACTTGAGAATAATGTTGAGGAATCAGTCACAAAGTTGAAGTTACGCAATATTTCAACAAGACTACAACCCAAAACACTGCTCAAAATCTACTCTGGTATTTATGCAGAGTAACAAGTACAATGTTCTGGATGGCCATCCCAGTCCCCAGACCTGAATATTATTGAAATCTGTGGGGTGATTTGAAGCAGGCTGTCCGTGCTCGGCAACCATCAAACCTAACTGAACTGGAGATTTTTTTGCAAGGAGGAATGGTCCAAAATACCTTCATCCAGAATCCAGACATTCATTACAGGCTATAGGAAGCGTCTAGATGCTGTTATTTCTGCTAAAGGAGGCTTTACTAAATATTGATAAATATGCGATACTACTGTTAAGGTGCCCAAATTTATGCACCTAATTTCGTTTTGATGCATACTGCACATTTTCTGTTAATCCAATAAACCTCATTTCACTACTGAAATGTTACTTTGTCCTTCAGTTATTTGATAGATCAAAATGAAATTGCTGTTCCAAACACCCAATTATTTATAAATGAAAATCATGGAAATTGTCAGGGGTGCCTAAACCTTTGCATACGATTGTATGTATTTATATATATATATATATATATATATATATATATATATATATATATATATATATACACAGGTATATACTAGTTGGTAAGTCTATGTGTTGTAAATAAAAAAATAAAAAAATAGAACTACAGAAAAAAATAAAGACATAATCCAAAATAAAAAAATTAAACCTAATCCCTATGACCCCCCCCCAAATAAAAACACCCACTAATCTAATGCTAACCTACCAATAGCCCTTAAAAGGGCTTTTTTGTAGGGTATTGCCCTAAGTTAAACAGCTCTTTTGCAGTTACAAAAATTATAAATCCTCCTAACAGTAAAACCCTCCAAAATAAATAAACCTAACACTAAAAAGACCTAAACTACTAATTGCCCTAAAAAGGGCATTTGTATGGGCATTGCCCTAAAAATGGCATTCAGCTCTTTTGCTGCCCTTAAAAGGGCATTCATTCTTTTAATAAGTGGCCATAACCCTAATCTAAAAAAAAACAATAAAAAAAACAAACAAACTAAGTCTTGGTTTTTTTACAATTTTTGGGGGCTTTGTTTTTTTTTAGATTAGGGATGGGCACTTCTTAAAAGAGCTAAACGCCCTTTTAAGGGCAGCAAAAGAGTTAAATGCCCTTTTAAGGGCAATGTCCATACAAATGCCAATGGGTAGTTTAGGTTTTTTTAGTGTTAGTTTTTTTTTATTTTGGGGATTTGGTGGGTGGTGGGTTTTACTGTTAGGGGGGACTTTGAATTTTTTTGTAACTGCAAAAGAGCTGTTTAACTTAGGGCAATGCCCTACAAAAAGCTCTTTTATGGGCTATTTGTAGTTTAGCATTAGATTAGGGGGTGTTTTTATTTTGGGGGGCTTTTTTATTTTCATAGGGATTAGGTTTAATTTTTTAATTGTTGATAATTTGTTTATTATTTCTGTAATGTTAGACTTTTTATTTTGTGTAATTTTAGCTTAATTTAAACTTAGTTTTTTTTATTTTTAAAGTAATATTAGGTTTTTTATTTTGTTTGTAATTTTGTATTTTTAATTTAGGTAATTGGGTTTAATTTAGGGAGTGCCAGGTTAGGGAGTGTTAGGTCCCACATGTTATAAACCACTTTATCTTGATGAAAAATCAAGAAGGTTTGATCAGAAGATAGGGCAGATAATTCTGAAATTCTTCTAGCAGAAGAAATAACTAGAAGAAAAAGAACCCTCCATAACAATAACAGAACAGAAAGAACCACATTCAAATTCTAAGGGGCAGAAATTGGACTAATAATAAAGGCAAATTCTCACCAAGGCTTGAACAAAAGTTTGAACACAAGGAAATCTGACCCTTTAAAGAACTAGCCGAACTCTTCTAAAAGAGTTCCAAGAGAACCCTCTAGAACACCAAAGTAAGTAAACTTTCCAAACCTTATTATATATTTTCTGTGTGACAGGCTTTCTGGCATGCAGTAAAGTAGAGAAAACAGAATCTGAGAAACCTCTGTTTTTGAGAACTAGTCGCTCAACCTCTACAACCTTAAATTCAGAGATTTGAGATCCAAGGTCCTTAAGACAGCAGATCTTTCCTTAGAGGTAAAGCCCATGGAGGAAGATATGACATCTGTATTAGGTCGCATACCAAGTTCTGCGGGGCCACGCCAGAGCTATGAGAATTACAAAATCCAATTCCTGTTTGATATTTTAAATTACCTGGAAGAAGGAAATAGATAGGCCAGATGAAAGTTCCAAGGGCAGACTAGAGCATCTATCATGTGAGCCCTTGGATCTGTTGACCTGGCGCAATAAACTAAAAGTTTGCCGTTCAATTTGGATGCCATGAGATCTATTTCTGGAAGACCCCACCTCAGGACTAATTGATCAAACATGTCCTGATGAAGAGACCATTCCCCTGGATGGATGGACTGATGACTTAAGTAATCTGCTTCCCAATGGTTCATTCCTGGAATGTGAATGGCCATTAGTGTACAGTAGTCTTCTTCTGTCCAAGACAGAATCTGAGATAACTCTCGCATAGCTAAGGAACTTTGAGTCCTTGAAGATTGATGTATGCCATAACAGTGAAGTTGTCTGACTGGAATCAAATACATTTTTCCCATTTGAGAAGGGGTTAAGATTGAAGGGCCCAAAGAGTATCACAAAGTTCTAGGATGTTGATAGGTAACCTCGCCTCCAGAGGGGACTATACTCCCTGTGCCCTTCAAGACTCCAAAACTGCACCCAAACCCATCAGACTTGTGTCCTTAGTGACTAGGGTCCAAATGGGCAGAAGAAACAACGCTCCAAAGGTCAAATAGGGAATTTCCCTCCACCATGAGAGAAATTGTTTGACTGAAGAACTGAGTTCTATCTGCTGTTCCAGATGGAAACAAACCTTCGACCACAAACCTTGGACCAATTGGAGAGGACGAAGATGAAATCAAGCAAAAGCTGCAAAGTCGGACGCTGCTACCATAAGACTTCTATAGATTGTTCTACATATAGAGAATGAGCCACCTGTAGGGAAATACAGTCTGAAGTTTGGTTCTGCAAAGTTCCATGAGAAAAAAGAGCATTATCATACCAATAAAGACCACCCTTGTGGATGGTGATAACTAACTTTTGGGGACATTGATTTCCCTTCCATGTTCCTGAAGTAATATACCATTCTGTGGGTATGAACAGCAGCCAGAGAAAGAGACGGAGCTTGGACCAAGATATCATCCAAATAAGGAGCAATAAAGATTACCTGAGCTCTGATCACTGCTAACAGAGCCTCTAAAACCTTTGTGAAGATGCAAGGGGTGGTGGCCAGACCGAAGGGGAGAGTCACAAATTGGTAATGCTTGTTGTGAAAAGCAAATCTTAGAAGCTGGAAATGATCCTTGTGAATTGGAATATGCAGATATACATCCTTTAAATCTATAGTTGACATAAACTGAATTAGAGGCAAGATGGTAAGGATTGTTTCCATTTTGAAAGAGTGTACCCAAACAAATTTGTTAAGAGTTTTTAAGTCCAGAATATGACAATATTCTTCTTTGGGACAATGAAGAGGTTGGAGTAGAAACCCAGACCCTGTAGATATATTGGAACAGGTTTGATTACTCCCATATCCCCTAAGTCTTGAACACATTGAACAAAAGTAGCCTCCTTTACAAGATCCTTTGGATGTGAAACAGATGAAACGGTTCCCGTGGAGGTCTGGTGTTATGCAGATTTCAGTTTGGTCTGTTTATTTTTAGATCAAGAAGATCCTGATTTCGAGGAAGGTTTAGAGGATTCAGACTTCTGGATGAGGGGAACAATCAATTTTGATTATGTCAAAGACTGCATCACAATCTAAATCATTAGCTATTTTAAGGACTTTAATGCAGGTGGTAATATCCTCAGAATATTGATTAGAAAACATCTGAGAAAGAGAATCAGATCAGAAGGATGCTGCAGCGGCCACACAGGTGATTGCTACTACAGGTCTCAGCTGAAGAGCCGATTGGGAGAATAATTATCTTAGCAAGGATTTGCGATCCATTGGATACATAAACAAATAACTATCCTCTATAGTAATAGTAGTGTGTCTAGCTAAGGTGGTAATAGCTCCATCAACCTTAGGAACTAATTCCCAGGTTGTTAAATTATTTTCTGAAAGTGGATACAATTTTTTAATCTGTTTGGTGCAAAAGGAATGCCTGGTTTCTTCCATTCTTTGGCTATATAGTCTGTAACCAAGCCTTAGGCATTTTAGAAGGAGCTTTAAAAGTAAAGTCCACTCATTTACATGTTTGGAATCCTCTGGATTTGGTTCTCATAGTTCCAAGGTGTTCAAAACTTCCTTAAGTAGGAAGCGAATATGGTCTACTTTAAATCTAAATGTGGAATCAGCCTCAGGTATAGGATCAAGATCATGAGAGGATACTTAACCCTCAGAACACTCAGACAGAGGCTTAGCCAAGTCAGGTTTGGTGGTAACTGAGCCTTGGGGATAGGGCAATCAATGCATATTACAGGTAGTGTGATGTAAATCTCCTGATTTTCACTTATGCTTACTTGGTTTTAGGATAAAAATTATCTGTCATAGTCTTATGAAGTCTGGATTTAAACTCTGGAGAAAAGTCAGTGAAATCCCCCTGGGCCACAAAAAAACAGACATGAGCACTATGTGTAAAAGCTGAGAACTCCCAACTATGTAGTACCTATAAAAGGACAGTACTAGGGATAGTTCCTGGGTTGTGCTTAGTGTCTGAGTCACTTACCTGGAGTGCAGTGCTCCACTTTATCTTACCAGCTTGGTGAGGTCTTTCTCCCTCACAGTATGCTGATCCAATAGAGAGCCCATCAAGTGCTAGTAAATATACTGCAGAGGATACTTGCTAAAAGTCAGGGTCCCCGCAACACCTGAAGGCAATTTACTCATGAGAGGACTGACAAGCCATAATTGAAGTATTCATTTACCCCTGCTTCACTCAGAATCTTGGAGAAGTTATGCTGAAGTCTTCCCAGAGTAAAGATGGAAGAAGGGTACTGGGCCTAAAGTCAGGTTTGAGCTCCCAATAAATAATTAGATAGAAAATAATAAAATCTTGCTTGCAGTGCACCTCTCTCAACCTCTCTCTACAGAAGCCAAGAACACACTGAGTAGGGAGAGGAGGTGGGAGGGATAAAAGCTCTTGTGAGGGTTCTTGACCTCCTCCTAGTGATAGGAAATATATTCCACATGTTATGGACACCTATGGAGTCTCCTCATCTTACAAAAGAAATAAATGTTTAAAGAAAATGCTATTTTATTGGCACAAATCTAGTGCTGTCCACTTGAAATATCTCTTAAGATGATACATATTTCCTGTTTTGCTGGTTCATTCAAAAGGTCACATGAAAACAGGCTTGTGCAGTGCTGTAAGCAGCGCCTGTAAATTAGTGTGTAGCATTGCTTAAATACAAAAGATCTCAGGGAAGTTCAGTCATATATTGAAAATGATATAGTAAGGAAATTATTTTAATTTCCGTTTACCAATTAACAGATCTATTCATTTATATGTAATCTCTTATAAATACTGGATTCGTATAAATGATACAATTCTCTTGCATTAGAGAGTGGTCTTCTGCACCACAAAATGTAGATATGACTAAAACTGAAATAGTTAAACAATTGATATGATTTTACAAGGATTGCTACCTATCACGTGGAATGAAGTTTTCAAACGATAAATGTAACTGACAGATTTGCAGTCAGAGCCTCTTGTTCGCAATCTATAAATCTGATCTGATTTGGTTATGGGACCAGCTCCCAGGTTCTGATCTGAGACTGGCACTTAGGGGAACTTGATAATATTATTTTGGCACTTTGCTCATAATAGGTTGCTTAACTTTTTTCTTGTATATAATCTTCAGAGTTTGAGGCCCATCTATCAAGCCGTCAACTGTGCTGCATTCGCTGGGACCAATACGCTTGCCTAACTTTGCGGCCGCGGACCTGAATACGATCTCCATATTTATAAAAAAAGCTGTCAAAAAGTCGCGCACCAAGTACGGGGAGATGAGCAGTGGACTGTTGTTAACTAACAGTCATCGATCTCGCAGCTATTCAGATTTTTTCCAACTTTATTTATACCCTGTCATTAAACACAGCCACTATACTAAAATGTTTAACCCTGCCGCAACCTTAATAAAGTTATTAACCCCTATCCCGCCGCTCCCAGATCCCTCCCCAACTAAATAAAGTTATTAACCCCTATCCCCCTGCTCCCGGACCCCTCCGCAACTAAATAAATGTATTAACACTACCACTTACTAAACCTATTAACCCCTAAACCGCCAGCCCCCCACAGCGCCATAAACTAAATTAAGCTATTAACCCCTAAACCTAACAACCCGCTAACTTTACATTAAATATTAACTCATCCCTATCTTATAATAAATTTAATAAATTTAAATTTTAAACCTTTAGAATTAAAATAAACTATATTAAACTACTAATTAACCTACCCTAACTATTATCCTAAAATTACATTAAACTATATTAAACTATTAATTAATCTACCCTATTATATTATTATACCCTATTTTATACTAAAATTACATTAAACTAACAATTAAATTAACTATATTACATATTTAAAAACCTAACCCTACTCAAGTTATTTAAATCTACTATAAAGAATTACTAAATTACAAAAATAAAAAACACTAAGTTACACAAAATAAAAAACACTAAGCTACACAACCCCCCCCACTAAGTTACACAAAATAAAACATAAATTATCAAATATTTTAACTAATTACACCTAATCTAATAGTCCTATCAAAATAAAAAAGCTCCCCCCCCAAAAAAAACAAAAACAACCTAGCCTACAATAAACTAACAATGGCCCTTAAAATTCCAATAAATCAGCCAATAGAATGCAAGCTCAATCCTATTGGCTGATTGGATCAGCCAATAGGATGAAAGCTCAAGCCTATTGGCTGATTGCAAAGCCAATAGGATTGTTTTCACCTTAATTCCTATTGGCTGATAGAATACTATCAGCCAATCGGAATGTAAGGGACGCCATCTTGGATGACGTCATTTAAAGGGAAACTTCATTCTGCAAGAGACGTTGGAAGAAGAGGATGCTCCGCGCCGGATGTCTTGAAGATGGAGCCGCTCCGCGCCGGATGAATGACGATAGAAGATGCCGCCTGGATGAAGACTTCTGCCCGATTGGAGAAAGACTTCTACCGGCTTCGCTGAGGACTTCTGCCGCTTGGATGAGGATGGATGTCCGGTCTTCGAAAACTGTAAGTGGATCTTCAGGGGTTAGTGCTAGGTTTTTTTAAGGGTTTATTGGGTGGGTTTTAATTTTAGGTTAGGGACTTTGGGCTGAAAAGGAGCTAAATGCCTATTCAGGGCAATGGGGAGCTTAGAATTTTTAGATAGGTTTTTATTTGGGGGGTTTTGGTTGTGTGGGTGGTGAGTTTTACTGTTGGGGGGTGTTTGTATTTTAATTTACAGGTAAAAGAGCTGATTTGTTTGGGGCAATGGCCCTTTTAAGGGCCATTGGTAGTTTATTGTAGGCTAGGGTTTTCTTTTTAATTTGGGGGAGTTTTTTTTATTTTGATAGGGCTATTAGATTAGGTGTAATTAGTTTAAATATTTGATCATTTATTTTTTATTTTGTGTAACTTAGTGTTTTTTATTTTTTGTATCTTAGTGTTTTTTATTTTTGTAACTTAGTTATTCTTTATAGTAGATTTAAATAACTTGAGTAGGGTTAGGTTTTTAAATATGTAATATAGTTAATTTAATTGTTAGTTTAATTTAATTTTAGTATAATAGTTAGGGTAGATTAATTAATAGTTTAATATAGTTTAATGTAATTGTAGGATAATAGTTAGGGTAGGTTAATTAGTAGTTTAATATAGTTTACTTTAATTCTAAAGATAAGTTTAAATTTATTATAAGATAGGGATGAGTTAATATTTAATGTAAAGTTAGCGGGTTGTTAGGTTTAGGGGTTAATAGCGTAATTTGGTTTACGGCGATGTGGGGGGCTGGCGGTTTAGGGGTTAATAGGTTTAGTAAGTGGTAGTGATGTGGGAGGCCAGGGGTTTAGGGGTTAATACATTTATTTAGTTGCAGAGGGTTCCGGGAGCGGAGGGATAGGGGTTAATACATTTATTTAGTTGCAGTGGGCTCCGGGAGCGGCGGGATAGGGGTTAATACATTTATTTAGTTGCGGCGGTGTTGGGGAGCGGCGGGATAGGGGTTAATAACATTATGTAGGTGTCGGCGATGTTGGGGTGGCAGATTAGGGGTGTTTAGACTCAGGGCTTATGTTAGGGTGTTAGGTGTAAACATTACTGGTTTTCTACCATAGAAATCAATGGGATATCTGGCAGCAGCGAACATAAGCTTTCACTGCTTTCAGACTCCCATTGATTCCTATGGCATCCGCGGCCTCCAGGGTGGCGGATTGAAAACCAGGTACGCTGGGCCGAAATAGTGGCGAGCGTACCTGTTAGAAATTTGATAACTAGCAAAAGTTGTCAGATAGTGCCGAATTTGTATTCGGAACATCTGTAATGACGTAAGCGTCGATCTGTGTCGGATTGAGACTGGCGGATCGTATGTTACATCACAAATTTCAACTTTTGCCAGTTTGTAAACTTTGATAAATGAGTCGAATCAGGCTCGCCACAATTACGCTGCGGAATTCCAGCGTATTTGATGTTGACGGCTTGATAAATATCCCTCTTTGGCAGAGCTTCAACTACTGAGCAAACATCATAAAAAAGGTATAGCTAAGACTTCTACATTAGACTAATATTCCACTGGTAATGGGTTACTCAATATGTTGTAGGGGGGGCGGAAATATTAAAAAAGAAATATTACAAAAACAATTGTAAAGTATATAATTAGCACTGTGATTTTGCATAAAGAAATAGCTTTTAAATAAAAGAAATTACTTACCATAAGAAGTTGTTTTTCTTTGGTACTTCAGTCTGTTTTCTGTACAGATTTCACACAGCAGTTTATTGTTACCCATTAGCAGCTCGACAGTAGTAAACTGGTAAAGACACGATTGGATGGAACATTCTTTAGAGCTTGTAACGTAGCCTTGGGAGAGTGTCTGGAAAGCATTCAGAGGGGTTCTAGGTAATACAATGTTTTCCAGTAAACAAGGCAGGTTTTTTGTGAAACTTGTTGGCTCTTTTTCAGTTAATGAGTTATCCATAGAATTTAAGCTGAGATTGGAAAAAGTTCCACTTAAGGCTCCATAATCAGAGTCTACAGAGTTCTGAGTGACTTCGTTACTGTTCATTGGCATGCGCTGATTGGAACTTGTACTTTCTCCAGAAGCAGAACTTCCTCTTTTAGAGTCTATATGGAGTGATAAAGTTTCGTACTCTGAGGCCTCACTATCTGCATCTCCACTGCTTTCTGACTGGCTGCAGTCTCCTTTTTCGCTGCCCTCAGACTGACTGCCAATGGAAACATTTCCTGGAGTTGCATTAAACTCCTCTAATAATGGACTTTCAGTTTTGATATTTATGTCAGCATTAACACTATTATCTTGCATTATGACTGGGTTTCTATTGTCATCCTCTACGGACAACATCTGTTCTTGAGTTAATTGGTTCTGAAAGAAAAAAAGATCAAATTTAGCAAATTAGTGAGCATTATCCTTACCAATAAATCACATTTCTTTCATGTAATTGGCAAGAGTCCATGAGCTAGTGACATATGGGATATACAATCCTACCAGGAGGGGCAAAGTTTCCCAAACCTCAAAATGCCTATAAATACACCCCTCACCACACCCACAATTCAGTTTTTACAAACTTTGCCTCCTATGGAGGTGGTGAAGTAAGTTTGTGCTAAGATTTCTACGTTGATATGCGCTTCTCAGCATTGTTGAAGCCCGATTCCTCTCTGAGTACAGCGAATGTCAGAGGGACGTGAAGGGAGTATCACCTATTGAATACGATGATTTCCCTAACGGGGGTCTTTTTCATGGGTTCTCTGTTATCGGTCGTAGAGATTCATCTCCTACATCCCTTTTCAGATCGACGATATACTCTCAAATTTACCATTACCTCTACTAAAGAACTGTTTTAGTACTGGTTTGGCTATCTGCTATTTGTGGATGGGTGTCTTTTGGTAAGTATGTTTTTATTACTTAAGACACTCTCAGCTATGGCTTGGCACTTTATGCAATTTATATAAAGTTCTAAATATATGTATTGTACTTATATTTGCCATGAGTCAGGTTCATGTATTTCCTTCTGCAGACTGTCAGTTTCATATTTGGGAATATAAACACTTTAAGAAATTTGTTTCTTACCTGGGGTTTAGTCTTTTTCAATTTTGACTACTTTTGCATTTGCGGGTATTAGGCCCGTGGGTGCGTCAAATGTTAGACTTTATTGCGTCATTTTTGGCGCGAACTTTTTTGGCGCGGGAAATTACGTTTTTTGACGCAACTTCGTCATTTCCAGCGTCATATGTAACGTCGAGACCTTTCACACGGCGGCGTCATTAGTGACGCAAGTGTGTCATTTCCGGTCATTTTTGGCGCCAAAAAAGTTTACGTTACGATGTGCGTCATACTTGGCGCCAATTTTTTTCATTATTTCAATACCCCATTCATGTTTGCCTCCTGCTTTCTTCTATCAAGAGGCCTATGCTTTTGCATTTTTTCCCATTCCTGAAACTGTCATTTAAGGAAATAGATAATTTTGCTTTATATGTTGTTTTTTCTTTTACATTGAGCAAGATGTCCCAATCCGATCCTGTCTCTGAAGTTTCTGCTGTAACATTGCTGCCTGACGTCGGTTCTACCAAAGCTAAGTGCATTTGTTGCAAAATTGTAGAAATTATTCCACCGAATGTCATTTGTAATAGTTGTCATGATAAACTTTTACATGCAGATAGTGTTTCTATCAGTAATAGTACATTGCCAGTTGCAGTTCCTTCAACTTCTAATGTGCATGATATACCTGTAAATTTCAAAGAATTTGTTTCTGAATCTATTATGAAGGCTTTGTCTGCATTTCCACCTTCTAATAAACGTATTTTAAAAATTCTCATTTAGCTGATGAAATTTCAAATGACCAACAACATAATAATTCATCCTCTTCTGATGAGGATCTATCTGAAACAGAAGATCCTTCCTCAGATATTGACACTGACAAATCTACTTATTTATTTAAAATAGAGTATATGCGTTCTTTATTAAAAGAAGTGTTAATTACTTTGGATATTGAGGTAACCAGTCCTATTGACGTTCAGTCTAATAAACGTTTAAATGCTGTTTTTAAACCTCCTGTGGTTTCCCCAGGTGTTTTTCCCATTCCTGAGGCTATTTCTGATATGATTTCTAGGGAATGGAATAAGCCAGGTACTTCTTGTGTTCCTTCTTCAAGGTTTAAGAGATTGTATCCTTTACCAGCAAAATCTATAGAGTTTTGGGAAAAGATCCCCAAAGTTGATGGGGCTATTTCTACTCTTGCTAAACGTACCACTATTCCTATGGAAGATAGCACTTCCTTTAAGGATCCTTTAGATAGGAAGCTTGAATCTTATCTAAGGAAGGCCTATTTATATTCAGGTCATCTTCTCAGACCTGCTATTTCTTTGGGTGATGTTGCGGCCGCATCAACTTTCTGGTTGGAAAATTTAGCGCAACATGAATTGGATTCTGACATATCTAGCATTGTTCGCTTACTGCAACATGCTAATCATTTTATTTGTGATGCCATTTTTGATATTATCAAAATTGATGTTAGATCCATGTCTTTAGCTGTATTAGCTAGAAGAGCTTTGTGGCTTAAATCTTGGAATGCTGATATGACATCTAAATCTAGATTACTATCTCTTTCTTTCCAAGGTAATAATTTATTTGGTTCTCAGTTGGATTCTATTATTTCAACTATCACTGGAGGAAAAGGAGTTTTTTTGCCTCAGGATAAAAAACCTAAGGGTAAATCTAAGGCTTCTAACCGTTTTCGTTCCTTTCATCAGAATAAGGAACAAAAACTCAATCCTCCTCCCAAGGAATCTGCTTCCAGTTGGAAGCCTTCCTCAAATTGCAATAAATCCAAGCGATTTAGGAAACCAAAGTCTGCCCCTAAATCCGCATGAAGGTGCGGCCCTCATTCCAGCTCAGCTGGTAGGGGGCAGATTAAGGTTTTTCAAGGATTTTTGGATAAAATCTGTCCAAAATCATTGGATTCAGAGCATTGTCTCTCAAGGGTATCGAATAGGATTCAAAGTAAGACCTCCTGTGAGAAGATTTTTTCTCTCACACATTCCTGTAAATCCAGTAAAAGCTCAGGCTTTTCTGAAGTGTGTTTCAGATCTGGAGTCTTCAGGGGTAATCATGCCAGTTCCTCTTCAGGAACAAGGTTTGGGGTTTTATTCAAACCTATTCATTGTACCAAAGAAAGAAAATTTGTTCAGACCAGTTCTGGATCTGAAAATTTTGAATCGTTATGTAAGAGTACCAACTTTCAAGATGGTGACTATAAGGACTATTCTGCCTTTTGTTCAGCAAGGACATTATATGTCCACAATAGACTTGCAGGATGCATACCTTCATATTCCGATTCATCCAGAACACTATCAGTTTCTGAGATTCTCTTTTCTAGACAAGCATTACCAATTTGTTGCTCTTCCATTTGGCCTAGCAACAGCTCCAAGAATCTTTTCAAAGGTTCTGGGTGCCCTACTATCTGTAATCAGAGAACAGGGTATTAAGGTGTTTCCTTATTTGGACGATATCTTGGTACTAGCTCAGTCTTTACATACTGCAGAATCTCACACGAATCAACTAGTGTTGTTTCTTCGGAAACATGGTTGGAGGATCAATTTACCAAAAAGTTTCTTGATTCCTCAGACAAGGGTCACCTTTTTAGGTTTCCAGATAGATTCAGTGTCCATGACTCTGTCTCTAACAGACAAGAGACGTTTAAAATTGGTTGCAGCCTGCCGGGGCCTTCAGTCTCAGTCATTCCCTTCAGTGGCTATGTGCATGGAAGTTTTAGGTTTCATGACTGCAGCATCGGACGCAATCCCCTTTGCTCGTTTTCACATGAGAACTCTACAGCTTTGTATGCTGAATCAATGGTGCAGGGATTATACAAAGATATCACAATTAATATCCTTGAATCCCAATGTACGACACTCTCTGACATGGTGGATAGATCACCATCGTTTGGTTCAAGGGGCTTCTTTTGTTCGCCCAACCTGAACTGTGATCACAACAGATGCGAGTCTTTCAAGTTGGGGAGCTGTTTGGGGGTCTCTGACAGCACAAGGTGTTTGGAAATCTCAAGAGGCGAGATTACCAATAAATATTTTAGAACTCTGTGCAATTCTCAGGGCTCTTCATTTATGGCCTCTACTAAAGAGAGAACCGTTCATTTGTTTTCAGACAGACAATATCACAACTGTGGCTTATGTCAATCATCAGGGTGGGACTCAGTCCCCAAGCTATGAAAGAAGTATCTCGGATACTTGCTTGGGCGGAATCCAGCTCCTGTCTAATCTCTGCGGTACATATCCCAGGTGTAGACAATTGGGAGGCGGATTATCTCAGCCGCCAGACTTTACATCCAGGGGAGTGGTCTCTCCATCCAGATGTGTTTTCTCAGATTGTTCAGATGTGGGGGCTTCCAGAGATAGATCTCATGGCCTCTCATCTAAACAAGAAACTTCCCAGATACCTGTCCAGGTCCAGGGATGTTCAGGCGGAAGCAGTGGATGCGCTGACACTTCCTTGGTGTTATCAACCTGCTTACATCTTCCCGCCTCTAGTTCTTCTTCCAAGAGTGATTTCCAAAATCATCATGGAACAGTTTTTTGTGTTGCTGGTGGCTCCAGCATGGCCACACAGGTTTTGGTATGCGGATCTGGTTCGGATGTCCAGTTGCCCGCCTTGGCCACTTCCATTACGACCGGACCTACTATCTCAAGGTCCGTTTTTCCATCAGGATCTCAAATCATTAAATTTGAAGGTATGGAAATTGAACGCTTAGTTCTAAGTCATAGAGGTTTCTCTGATTCAGTGATTAATTGTCATGGATTTCCTTATTCCTTTCTGTCCCTTTAATTTTTACCTGTGCTCACACCTAGCAAGGTTATTTAAAGCCTGGACACGCCTCCCTCCCTGCTTCAGTATTGTTTCCAGTTTAGCATACAGCTTCACAGACCTGCTGCAGGGATTTACCTCTCTCTGCTCAAGTCTAACTATCTGAAGGTATTTAAACCTTTTCTAATACGGAGCCTACTAGAGCAACTGAAAGAGACTTATATGCCAAGTCTGAACATTTCCTAATTTGGATTAACAAACACCGCTGCTGCATTATTTTCCTGCTTAATTGCCTCTGGCAGATCAAGTGTTTTCCAAACCGCAACTGCAGTCTCATCCTATATAAGTTGTGAACTTTATAACTTTGTACAGACGCTTAACTTACATTGGACGACACTCATAGGATACCTCCTCATATTCCTCTTCACACGCTTCAGGAGTAGCGTGATAAACTTCAGACTGAACTTTTGTGAGTAACGCTACAGCACAGCACTTAATACCTGCTCCACCCATCTGCCTGTCAGCTCTCACAAACAGCACAGCTATCAGCGTGTATCACACTTCAATTGACTAACAGCCTGCTGCATCTGTACTGACCTAACGCTCCTCCTGTGTGCTCAGTGACTATCAGGAAAAGTGTATCCCATCCACGGTGCGTTTGGTTAACAACTGCTGTGCAACCTGATTCAGAAATACTGATCAGGAATTTAAATCAAATAGTAACTTTCAGCTGCCATACAGACAGATACATTGTAACTTCCTCATTGTATCTTAAAGTAAGGCATACAATCATATATTTTCCGCAGTTGAGATCCACAACCACAATCAGCTCATTACATAATACTGAAGCCTATAAAAATGGATCCAACGGAATTACCTAAAATTGTTTACACTCTCTCCCAGAGGGTGGATCAGCTAAGTCATGGCCTTAGAGAATTACAAGTTCAAAATGAGACACTCAACAATATAATAAAAGACTCAATGAATAAATCAGCCACACTAGAGGCTACCCCAGAACCCCAAGTCTCTATGCCCGACAAATTCCATGAAGACAGGGCTATGTTCTCTCAGTTCAAAAACTCTTGTTATCTTCTTTTCAGTCTAAAACCTAAAACCTACGCAACTAAACGAGTTAAGGTTTTAACGGTCATTTCTTTTCTGCGAGGTGAACCCCGCAAGTGGGCTGACTCATTCTTTGAACAAGATCATCCTATTTTAACATCACTGGAAGACTTCTTCAAAGAAATGGCAATTCTTTATCAAGATATTAACACTCAGCTTACTGCAGAGACTAAAATGAGGTCTCTTAAACAAGGGAAAAAGCAGGTGGAGGCATATTTAAGTGAGTTCAAGCAATACAGTAAAGATACTGAGTGGAGCGATATTGCCCTTAGGAATCAGTACCGTCTAGGTCTAAATGATGCCCTTAAAGATGAACTCGCTCGCATAGAGCTTCCTAGGTCCTTGGAAGGACTAATCACACTAAGCATTCAGATTGATAGAAGGTTGAGAGAACGCAAATCAGAAAAACAAGGTATGGATACTATCACAAGACCCTCTTCTACTTACCAAAAACCTACAGTCACTCAAACCTATGGATTTGGGATTCACTAGAGGCCCTTTACAACCAGAAGAAAGGAATCGCAGACGCATAAACAACCTCTGCATGTATTGTGCTTCAAATGCACATACTGTAAGAGAGTGTCCTATCTTACAAAGGCAGAAGAAACGTAAGTCATTCAGAAAAACTACATGCTTAACCACTAATGTTAACCAAGTTGCTTACTGCTCTTTATCTCTTACCTTACAGTGGGATCTACACCAGCAAATCAGTGAAGCCATCATCGACTCTGGGGCACATTCTTCCTATATTGATTCTGTTTTTGTCACTATAAATAAAATACCCACTGTGTTGAAAGCAAGACCTGTGTCCATTAGAGTTATTTTTTTTTTTTTAAATGATTTTTTTTATTGAGGTTAGTTTCACATTACAGTACAACTGTGATACATCGAAATATGCATGAACACAACACATTATGCACATAAAAAGGAAAACACATAAGGTCTATTCTGTTTCATCACAGGATAATCCAATCAAATAAGAAATGAACATAACCTCTTTTTTTTTTTTTTTGTCTCAATATAGAACAAAATAAAGTGTAGAAATACAGGCATATGAAAATAGACTAAAGAGCAGTCTAAATTGTTGACAATAATGCAAATATTAATATCCATCTTAAAACTGAACAATCTGTCAAGTGAGACCAACCAGAAAGTAGTTAGAGAGAACTAGAAGGAGAAGGGGGTGAGAGAGAGGTGTGAAAAGAAAAGAGGACAGGAAAGAATGGTTGATCTTAAACTTCCAATAGAGTACAGAAAAATATTACATTTAGTCAAATATATGTTAGTACAGATAAGTTGGCAAATAGAAATTGCGGTATGTTCGAGAGAAACCGCGTTAATCGTCTTCCCTGATAGGGGAAGCACATTAAGGTGAAGGGAGAGAAAACAAAAAAAAGGGAGGCTTGAGTTTGTTTTTAGGGGGGGGGGGGGAGGGAGGTTGTTGGCAACTGTAGAGTAGTGAACTGTTAAAAGCTAATCAGGCAATGGGGATTGTCAATCGTGCGACTGTTTGTCCACGGAGTGTTAGAAGTGACTGAAGGGAAGTGGGTAGAGTAACGGCCTGGTAGCCTGTCTGATGAAAAGGTGGTGTATCTTTTGGGGTTATGTGACAGTGACATTAGAGAGCTTACAGTTTACTTATATAAAAAAAACAACAGTGCAATACATAAAACAGGAACCAGAACAACAAACAATTTAAAACAACAATACTGAGACAGATGATCAGGTATATTTCTCGGTGTAGACCTTACAGAGTAAGTTGAGGAGATATGATTGCGGTGTCCTATTATGGGTAATGAGTTCATCTGATGAACTATTCTAGGCGAGTGTGTTTCTGGTCTTGCTGTTGTGGGTGTGTGTTGGGTAACTGAAGATGTAGAACTGTGGTAAAGTACTCAGATGTATAAGGGAAGGTGTTCTGTTAATAATTAATTTATCAGAGTGGTCTATTCTAGGCGTATGATCCGCTAGACTAGTTGCTTTAAGTATGTAATGGGCAGCTGAGGTTGTATTGTTGTGGTGTAACGCTCTAATGAATGGGGTGAGGAGTGCTACCAACACCTAAGAGACCAAGACACTAAATGAGGGGGTGTGCTATAAGGGTACTCCAAGTGTTGCATACTTAGGGGTTACTTGTCTAATGTGTCTGTCTAAGTCCCTGGAAAACTGTGTGTAGGGAGTGTGCTGCAGCCGGGCCCTCGCTGAGCACATGGTGCCTGCAAATCAGTGTAACCTTGTTAGGAGGCAGAAAAGGTTGTGTGTGGGGTCTATGGATGTTTGAGAGCTAATTGTGGTAGGAATGAGACTTTAGTGTTCCAGAGAAAAAGCAATGATAACTATTGGTAAGCAATAAGACCTCTATGTAATAAAATGTAGACAGCAATCACTAGAACATAAATACTGTATATTGTAAAGGAGCAAAACAAGTGAAAGATACTTATCGTCTAAAGGTCATCAAAATCAGCATGCCAGCAACTAGAGTCCCAATATTGTGTGACCACCTGTTATCTGTGTGAGCTAAAAAAAGGAAAAAGAAAGTAACTTCACATAGCAAATGTCCAGGAAGAGTAAGCTACATCTTAGGGTTTGTAATGCACTTCCTAGGGAGCTGGTGATCCAGATCTATGTCTCTGCGTAAAGGTCGGCCATTTCTGGCTCTCAAATTGGTTCTGAAGGCCAAGCCTTCGTGTTGTAGGGGTAGTCCAGTCTCCCTCCTCGGAGGTAACTAAGTTGTTCCGTCTGTCTTCAGGAGCGGAGGAGCCCCCCCATTCTGCTGCTGTGCTTCTCAACTGGGATTGGCTGGTGTGCGGTTTGTCCTTTTGTAAGGGATATAGATTCCAGTGCTTGAGTAGTTCATACCCTCTGTTAGGGGTCTGTATGGTAAACATCTGATTGTTCCGGAAGATGAGTAGCTTTATGGGGTAGCCCCACCTGTACCTGATCTCGTTTTTTCTTAAAATGGATGTGACTTCGGTAAAAGTTTTTCTTTTCTGTAAAGTTCTTGCGGAGAGATCAGGAAAAATTTGTAGTTTTTTAAATTTTTCTGGGAGGGAGGGTTTCTGAAAATGAGCTCTTTGGATTCTCTCTTTGTAAGTGAAGTAGTGAAGCCGGACAATTGTGTCTCTAGGCTGGTCATCTGGTAGACCTTTGGGCTTAAGAGACCGGTGTGCCCGGTCCATCATGGCTTCAGTCTCCGTGGCGGGGGGAGCTAGTACATGAAACAGTTCTTTTAAGTATGGCTGTAGATCGCCAGCAGAGACGGACTCAGGGATACCCCGGATCCTGAGGTTATTCCTCCGAGATCTATCTTCCAAGTCCGCTATTTTGTCATCTACAACATCTAGGTAGTCTGCAAGGCGTTGTGTGTAAGAAAGCAGGTTAGAATGTTCCACAGCGGCATCCTCCTGCTTTCTTTCCAGAGTGTCAATTCTTTCATTTGTTGAAGAGATCTCTTTCTTGAGCTCAGCTGTTGAGGCCGCCATTTGGGCAGTGAATGAAGCGTGATGCTTGTCCAGTAGTGACTTAAGTGAGTCCATGATGAATGAGGGAGTGACTGCCTCAGGTGAGGCTTGTTGGATGTTCTGGATAGCCGCCAGTGTCAGATCCGAAGTGTCAGACCCAGGGGAGTCTGGGGGTTCAATGTCACCTTGTGAGAGCCCTCCAGGGGGCCCAAAGTGATCCATCACAGTCTTTTTTGGTATAAAAGGTTGTTTGCTTTTCTTCCCTCTGGCTGATTGTGACATGGTGAGGGGAAGACAAGGCTGGGTTTTTTGCAGAAGGAGGCTTTGAGAGGTTAGAGGTCAGGTATGGCAGGGCAGCCCCACTTCAGAACAGCAAGGGGTCACTGTGTGGTAGACAGGCTTAAGTGGCCTATGCGTGCCTATTCCATTTTAGACAGATGTGTATCTTAGAGAAAATGAGAAAGTCACTGGCGTGGAAAAATCTGGAAGTGTACAGAGTAAGTTAGGGGCACTCTCCCTAGGGAAATTGCCACCTCTGGGCCAGGCCGGAAAAAGGGTGGTGGATATGACCTGCTACATCAAAGTGCAGCAGGAAAGGGGACAGGAGAGTGTGCTTCAGTTATGAATGAAAAGCAGGATATACTGCGGCTCCTAAGCAGCTACAGTTGGTGTGAAACAGTCTTACTTTATGCTAGAACCAATGCTGCAATTGGTGGGTATGCAGAATACTTTCATTCATGGCCTGGAGGTAATATTGTGGTGTAAGCCTGGGAGCCCCTGAGTTGTTGTGGGTAGCTGCTTAACCCCTAGTGTAATCACTATCCCGGCTGGGGAGCTGTTGGTGGTGAAAAGGCAAATAGTAGTTGCTGCACCGTTAGCTTACAGGCCCCTTTATAGAGTTCAGGTTGGTAAAAGATTGGTAAGCTGATAGTAGTTGTACTATGTTAGGAGATAAGTACCTATACTGAGAAGAGTCTTTGCGAGTGCCTGTGCTGTAGTTTCTTCTAACACTCTTAGCGCAACTGTAAGGAAGACCGCGCTGACAGGCTGCAGTGCTTATGTTGCTGAAGGTTAAAGATGGCGGTTTCGCGCCACTCAGTGGGGACGGAGTATCAGCATGGAGTGGAGCCCAGCTAGTGTATGTTAGCTCAAATTAGGTAAGTCACAGTCAGTTTCCAAATCCCCTTAGGCTCTAATGTTTGTAAGTAGCTTAGAATTAAATAGGCAGTGTAATCCTCTGCCGATCGGGCTGCAAGTACTTACAGGGAGGAGATTTACTGGGCGCCACGTGGAAGCTGCTCATCTATGGGGTCTTAAGGTGTTCGGAATCCTTGCCGGCTTCTCAGAGTATCGAGGGAGAGCAGGCTCCGGGAAGGGCAGTAGTCCTCTTCGGTTCAGAGCTCCAGTCCGGCACCACTTCTGTGGAGTGTGTGTAGATGCGGGGAGTTCCGCTGCGGTACAGCTCTATCAAGGCCGGATATGGATGGGCGATCAAACTTCCAGTGCCACTAAGTCCGGAGACCCTGCAATCGCGGCTGAGCAGCACAGTAGGTTACTGGTTGTTAGAGTTACGGGCATATGGTACAGGAAAGGCGGCCCGGGGCAGGTCTGATCCTCCTGCAGCAAAGGTAGTGCCAGTAATTCAGTAACTTCTTCTGTCGACGTGCTGGTACTTCAAAAAGGTAATTCTGTGACCCTACCAAGGATAAGGGATCAGAGCTGGTGAGGAATAGCTGAGTATTGAAGTAATCTATCTGGTAAATTTAGCTTTTTGGCTAACTAGAACTCGGAGCTCTAGCTAGGTGCGACCGGCCAGTATGGTGGTTGGCTCCACCCCCGTCCATTAGAGTTATTGATGGTAATACAATTAGTTCCGGTCCTATTACACACCAAACTATTCCCATCAAGGTTTCCACGTCAAGTGCACACACTGAATTCATATCCTTTGATGTGATAAATTCTCCCATGTTTCCCCTGGTGCTTGGTCTACAATGGTTACAGACGCATCAACCCACCATACATTGGGATCGCCTCGAAGTCGAATTCCTCTCAGATTATTGCAAGAACACCTGTTTTCATCACTCCTTGATCTGTTCTATAAATCCTACTGGAAGAATTATTCCTTCTGACTATCAAGATTTTTAAGATGTATTCAGTGAAAAGGAAGCAGAGTCCCTTCCTCCACATCGCCCGTACGACTGTCCTATTCAACTACTTCCAGGAGCTTCCATTCCTTACGGGCACATATACCCTCTATCACAGCCTGAACTAGATCACCTCAAAACTTACCTTTCAGAGAATTTAAGGAAAGGGTTTATACAACCCTCTTCTTCCCCTGCTGGGGCCGGCATTTTTTTCGTCAGAAATAAGGACAACTCCCTACGCCCTATAATTGATTATAGGGAACTTAATAAACGGACTGTCAAGAACCGCTATCCCTTACCTCTAATTCCAGAACTCATCGAACGTCTCAGTCAAGCCACCATATACACTAAATTAGACCTACGTGGAGCCTATAATCTCGTCAGGATCCGAAATGGAGACGAGTGGCTCACCGCCTTCAGAACAAGATATGGGCTCTACGAGTATAAGGTGATGCCTTTCGGGCTCTGTAATGCCCCGGCAACGTTCCAATATCTAATAAACGATATATTCCGTGATCTCCTTGACATCTGTGTAGTTGTATATTTGGACGACATTCTGATATACTCTACTAACATCATTGAACATATAAAACACGTCCGTTGGGTGCTCTCTCGCCTTAGACAACACCGACTTTTTGCCAAATTGGAAAAATGCATCTTCCACACCTCTGTTATTACATTCCTGGGTTATACTATCACTCCCACAGGAATTCAGATGGATGATTCAAAAGTGCAAACTATTAAAAACTGGCCCATACCTTCCACCAAAAAGGACCTGCAAAAATTCCTCGGTTTCTCCAATTACTATAGGAAATTCATCAAGAATTATTCCTCTCTTACTAAGCCTTTAACTTCTCTTACAAGTGTCAAAACTACTTTCCACTGGACACCTCAAACACAGGCAATTTTCGAACACCTTAAGGATGTTTTCACTAAAGCACCGATTCTTAAGTTTCCAGACCCTGATTCCCATTATGTACTTGAAGTTGACGCCTCCAACTACGCTCTAGGGTCCATTCTGTCTCAACGTAAAACTCCAGAAGATCCACTCCACCCTGTTGCCTTCTTTTCACGAGTAATGACACCAGCCGAATATAACTACCCTGTAGGCGAAAAGGAGTAGTTAGTGATCAAGGTCTCATTAGAACACTGGAGACATCTCCTAGAGGGCAGTAAATTTCCGATACTAATATATACGGACCACAAAAATCTGGAATACCTTCTGACTAACCGTACCTTATCCTCTAGACAGCTAAGATGGAGTTTATTCCTATCAAGGTTTGATTTCCATATAACCTACAGACCAGGGAGTAAGAACGGGAAAGCGGATGCCTTGTCCAGAAAAGATACCAATCCTCATCATTCCGATACTCCTGGTACAGTCATTCCAGCTGAGCAATTCATTACACTATCTCCTACTTATCCTGAAGTCCTTAAACTCCTACAACAGAAAGATACTTCCATCACTAAGCTTAAACTCACACTGGGACAAGATGGTCTCTATTACCACCAAGGACGTCTTTATGTACCACCTTCCCTTCGAGACAATTTGTTAAAAGAACATCATGACTCACCGATGGCAGGACATCTTGGAATCCACAAAACCTTTGATCTTCTTTCACGTACGTACTGGTGGCCTGCTATCAGAACTTCTGTGCAAAGATATGTTCAATCTTGCCACATATGTACAGTTTCCAAGACTGAAAAAAGACCTCCTTTCGGATTACTCTTACCATTACAGATACCTGACCGACCGTGGCAAACCATAGGAATGGATTTCATCGTCGAACTTCCATTGTCACTTGGTTACAATACCATACTTGTTGTTGTTGATCATCTTACCAAGATGGCCCATTTCCTCCCATATCATAAGCTCCCAACTTCATCAGAACTTGCAGTTCTTTTCTTGAATAACATCGTCAAATTACACGGTCTCCCAGATTCCATTGTAACTGATAGAGGTAGTCAATTCACCTCTCGTTTCTGGAAAAAATTATGTGACACTATGCAAGTAGAACTCCGATTCTCCTCCTCATTTCACCCCCAATCAAATGGCCAAACAGAGAGAATAAACCAATGGCTCGAACAGTATATTCGTTCATATTGTTCCAACCACCAAGACCAGTGGGCTAATACCCTTGCTATGGCTGAATATGCATACAATTCTACAAGTTCCACTACTTCCAAGACACCATTTTTTGCGAATTATGCTTTTCACCCTTCCTTCCAACTTCACCCTCGGACAGATTCAAACTGTCCCAAGGTTGATGACCTCACTAAGGATCTCCAGGATCTTTTCATAGAACTCAAGAGGCATATAGCTGATGCTCAGGCTCATCAGAGACGTTACTATAACCTCCGAAGACGTCAACCACCTTCCTATAAAATAGGTGATCTGGTCTGGCTGTCGACCAAGAATATAAAACTGAAAACCCCCAGCAAGAAACTTAGTGCTGTCTTCATTGGTCCTTATCCTATCACAAAGATTGTGAACCAAAATGCTGTTACCTTGGATCTGCCTTCTACTTTTCGACTTCATCCCACCTTCCATGTCTCTTTGTTAAAACCTCATTGCGAAACTAGACAGGTGGCCAGCCAGATTCCTCCTCTCATCTTACAGGATTCGGACACGGAATACGAAGTTGATGCCATCCTGGACTCCCGTATTTACCGTGGAACTCTTCAATACTTAATCCGTTGGAAGGGATTCTCTGAGGAGAATGACTCTTGGGAACCTTCCTCGAATGTTCATGCTCCCAAATTGGTATCCCTGTTTCACAGGAGGAATCCAGAACGACCTAGATTCGTAGCTGCGGGGCACCTACCCTGAGGTGGGGAGTATGTCATGGATTTCCTTATTCCTTTCTGTCCCTTTAATTTTTACCTGTGCTCACACCTAGCAAGGTTATTTAAAGCCTGGACACGCCTCCCTCCCTGCTTCAGTATTGTTTCCAGTTTAGCATACAGCTTCACAGACCTGCTGCAGGGATTTACCTCTCTATGCTCAAGTCTAACTATCTGAAGGTATTTAAACCTTTTCTAATACGGAGCCTACTAGAGCAACTGAAAGAGACTTATATGCTAAGTCTGAACATTTCCTAATTTGGATTAACAAACACCGCTGCTGCATTATTTTCCTGCTTAATTGCCTCTGGCAGATCAAGTGTTTTCCAAACCGCAACTGCAGTCTCATCCTATATAAGTTGTGAACTTTATAACTTTGTACAGACGCTTAACTTACATTGGACGACACTCACAGGATACCTCCTCATATTCCTCTTCACACGCTTCAGGAGTAGCGTGATAAACTTCAGACTGAACTTTTGTGAGTAACGCTACAGCACAGCACTTAATACCTGCTCCACCCATCTGCCTGTCAGCTCTCACAAACAGCACAGCTATCAGCGTGTATCACACTTCAATTGACTAACAGCCTGCTGCATCTGTACTGACCTAACGCTCCTCCTGTGTGCTCAGTGACTATCAGGAAAAGTGTATCCCATCCACGGTGCGTTTGGTTAACAACTGCTGTGCAACCTGATTCAGAAATACTGATCAGGAATTTAAATCAAATAGTAACTTTCAGCTGCCATACAGACAGATACAATGTAACTTCCTCATTGTATCTTAAAGTAAGGCATACAATCATATATTTTCCGCAGTTGAGATCCACAACCACAATCAGCTCATTACATTAATACTATGTTACAAGCTCGTAAATCTGTCTCTAGGAAGATTTATTATAGAGTTTGGAAGGCTTACATTTCATGGTGTTCTTCTCATAAATTTTCCTGGCATTCTTTTAGAATTCCTAGAATTTTGCAGTTTCTTCAGGATGGTCTGGATAAGGGTTTGTCTGCAAGTTCCTTGAAAGGACAAATCTCCGCTCTTTCTGTTTTATTTCACAGAAAAATTGCTATACTTCCTGATATACACTGTTTTGTACAGGCTTTAGTTCGTATTAAGCCTGTCATTAAGTCAATTTCTCCTCCTTGGAGTCTTAATTTGGTTCTGAGGGCTTTACAGGCTCCTCCATTTGAACCTATGCATTCTTTGGACATTAAACTACTTTCCTGGAAAGTGTTGTTCCTTTTGGCTATCTCTATTGCTAGAAGAGTTTCTGAGCTATCTGCTCTTTCTTGTGAGTCTCCTTTTCTGATTTTTCATCAGGATAAGGCAGTTTTGCGGACTTCTTTTCAATTTTTATCTAAGGTTGTGAATTCTAACAACATTAGTAGAGAAATTGTTGTCCCTTCTTTATGTCCTAATCCTAAAAATTCTTTGGAGAGATCCTTACATTCTTTGGATGTGGTAAGAGCTTTGAAATATTATGTGGAAGCTACTAAAATTTTCAGGAAGACTTCTAGTCTATTTGTTTTATTTTCTGGTCCTAGGAAAGGTCAGAAAGCTTCTGCTGTTTCCTTGGCTTCTTGGTTGAAACTTTTGATTCATCAAGCTTATTTGGAGTCGGGTCAAACCCCGCCTCAGAGAATTACAGCTCATTCTACTAGATCAGTCTCTACTTCATGGGCTTTTAAAAATGAAGCTTCAGTCGATCAGATTTGCAAAGCTGCCACTTGGTCCTCTTTGCATACATTTACTAAATTCTACCATTTTGATGTATTTGCTTCTTCGGAAGCAGTTTTTGGTAGAAAAGTTCTTCAGGCAGCTGTTTCAGTTTGATTCTTCTGCTTTTGATTTAAGTTTTTCTCTTTTCAAAGTGAAAATAACTTATTTTTTGGGTTGTGGATTATTTTTTCAGCGTAATATGGCTGTTTTTATTTTATTCCCTCCCTCTCTAGTGACTCTTGAGTGGAAGACTCCACATCTTGGGTATTGATATCCCATATGTCACTAGCTCATGGACTCTTGCCAATTACATGAAAGAAAACATAATTTATGTAAGAACTTACCTGATAAATTCATTTCTTTCATATTGGCAAGAGTCCATGAGGCCCACCCTTTTTATGGTGGTTATGATTTTTTGTATAAAGCACAATTATTTCCAAATTTCCTTTGTTGATGCTTTCTACTCCTTTCTTTATCACCCCACTGCTTGGCTATTCGTTAAACTGAATTGTGGGTGTGGTGAGGGGTGTATTTATAGGCATTTTGAGGTTTGGGAAACTTTGCCCCTCCTGGTAGGATTGTATATCCCATATGTCACTAGCTCATGGACTCTTGCCAATATGAAAGAAATGAATTTATCAGGTAAGTTCTTACACAAATTATGTTTTTTCACATTTGAAATAAAATTGTATGATCTGCACTTGTAGAATATATATAGTTTCATGTCACTTAGAATAGCTAGAAATCTTCCAGAAGTCTTAGGGACTCAACCATTTCCCCTATATACAACTTCCACTTTATGATGGAATCAGCTTACACATAGCCAAGTCAGAACTTATTTAGAAATAGAAGCGTTGTTTATGGTGGCTTGAGTTTGCACACAGCCAAACTACAACCTCTTTGGAGAGAACAAAAAGAACCATCCTTAACAAACACTCAGAAAACAGCCCAGGCTTCATATATAGATATAGAAAACAAAATATGCATTAACGTGGCATTGTAACAGGTTCCTGTACAAACCACCCATACTATACACAACTGATACATAAAAGATTCAGTTTATTAGTAATAATAGCAGAAAATCATCAGTGTATCTGGACTTGTTGGCACAGGCTTTCAATAGAAAATGATAAATACATTTCCATTACTAATTCTAAAGTGCCAAAACTTGCACCATGGCCAAATAATTGCCCATGTAAAACAATAATGCTGATGCACACAGCCCTGTGCCATGTTGCGATGCTACAATTCATCTGGTTTAGAAAATGCTTCTCTACCAGTGAGCTCAACAACGCACAGTTCTAGTCCCATTTAGCATGACTAGCAGACATATAGTAAGAAAGTATTAATTGTTCCTTACTTCTTCAGTCATTATTCACATTAGAACAATTTTCAAAAATAATTAAAATATAGATAAAAGGATCACATCAAGCACACACAAAAACTAACAAACTGAGAACATAATGAAATATCTTACGTTATTTTTGGTTAGTTGCTGCCTCCTCTTCATTGGCTGATTATTATTGCAATTCCAGTGAGGGGTTTCCTTCTCTGTCACATCTTTATCTTTGTTTCCTCTTCCAATGGCCACAGGTTTAGAAACCTTTAAAAAGAAAACTGGATTTATATCACCAACATTTTCTATCTTTAGAATAGAATTAAATAGACCCATAGCATTAACTGTACTATCCTCTGCCCTAAATTTGTCCCCCACCCATTTATGCGTAAAGTAATTTTTGATGGCACCGATAATCCTCACACATAAAAACATATGAATAATGCAGCTTGTTAGCTACTGAATTAGTATTATAACCACATATTAATGAAGCACCAACATGCCCCACAGCGCTGTGATAATAATAGGTGCATAATTACAGCATTATTATTATTTACTATGTATAGTGCTGACAAATTATGTCACATTGGAACATGGCCATGGGGGCATATTTATCAAGCTCCGTAAGGAGCTTGAGGCCCCTTGTTTCCATGAAGCAGCGGTCTAAAGACTCCATAACTTGTCTGCCTGCACTGAGGCGGCGGACAGAAATCAACCCGATCAAATTGATTGACACCCCTTGCCCCTTGCTAGCAGCCAATTGGCCGCGAATCTGCAGGGGTGCGGCATTGCACCAGCAGTTCACAAGAACTGCTGGTGCAATGATAAATGCCGATAGCGATGTGCAGCGGACGTGATACGCTACTTCGTATCATGTCCGCTCGCACACTGATACATATGCCCCATGGTCTCATCTGGTATATACAACCTTTATGCTATGTGATCTAAAGGACAAGGGACGTATAACTGAGCCTTGGCGAGTCTCAACAGAGTGGTAAAAGGACAGATTATTTATTAAAGAAGGATACACTAAAGGTACTGTTAGAGAGGTAGAAGCAATATACTGTATATATATGATTGGAAAACAAAGTTGTTATTAAAGTTTAAAAAGTAGTTATGCTTAACAGAGACAGAGGACAGTGAGTGGGTTAGGAGCACATGGACTTAAGGGACATTAAACACTAAATAAATGCTAGATAGAATGATGTGTTCAAATAAAAGATTTATTTGAGAATAACATGTAGATGTAGTTTTTTTAAGTTTCATTGGCTGTTTAAATAATGACAAAATAAGTGTAAAGTTTTAGGGCCAGATCACAAGTGGAGCACTAAATATTGTTTTAATAAAAGCGATATTTGCGTTCCACTTTGTAATACCAGCGCACGCTAATGTGCGCTGGTATTACAAGTTCACGTCGCTGGGAAGCATTGTGTTCTGATGCTGTCATACACAGCATCAGAACTTTAGTGCCAGAGAAGGGGGTATGTAGCGCAGGAAACTTATATAAGAATCTATATGAATATATACATATACAGTATATGTACAGTTGTGCTCATAAGAGAATATGAGATGATGAATGATAACACAAAAACTTTTCTTTCACTCATGGTTAGTGTTTGGCTGAAGCCATTTATTATCAACTGTGTTTACTCTTTTTTTAAATCATAATGACAACAGGAACTACCCAAATGACCCTGATCAAAAGTTTGCATACCCTGGTGATTTTGGCCTGATAACATGCACACAAGTTGACACAAAGGGGTTTGAATGGCTATTAAAGGTAACCATCCTCATCTGTAATCTGTTTGCTTGTAATTAGTGTGTGTGTATAAAAGGTCAATGAGTTTCTGGACTCCTGACAGACCCTTGCATCTTTCATCCAGTGCTGCACTGATGTTTCTGGATTCTGAGTCATGGGGAAAGAAAAAGAATTGTCAAAGGATCTGTGGGAAAAGGTAGTTGAACTGTATAAAACAGGAAAGGGATATAAAGAGATATACAAGGAATTGAGAATGCAAATCAACAATGTTCAAACTCTAATCAAGAAGTGGAAAGTGAGGCGTTCTGTTTGATAACATACTGCATTCATCTTGCCATCAATTCTGACCAAATTTCATGTGCCTTTGTAGCTCACACATCCCCAAAACATCAGCGATCCACCTCCGTGTTTCACAGTAGGAATGGTGTACCTTTCTTCATAGGCCTTGTTGACTCCTCTCCAAATGTAGCGTTTATGTTTGTGGTCAAAAAGCTCAATTTTGGTCTCATCACTCCAAATGACTTTGTGCCAGAAGGTTTGAGGCTTGTCTCTGTGCTGTTTGGCATATTGTAAGCGGGATACTTTGTGGCATTTGCGTAGTAATGGCTTTCTTCTAGCGACTCGACCATGCAGCCCATCTTTCTTCAAGTGCCTCCTTATTGTGCATTTGAAACAGCCACATCACATGTCCTGTATTTCACCTGAAGTTATTTGTGGGTTTGTCTTTGCATCCCGAACAATTTTCCTGGCAGTTGTGGCTGAAATTTTAGTTGGTCTACCTGACGGTGGTTTGGTTTCAACAGAACCCCTCATTTTCCACTTCTTTATTAGAGTTTGAACACTGCTGATTTGCATTCTCAATTGCTTGGATATCTTTTTATATCCCTTTCCTGTTTTATACAGTTCAAGAACCTTTTCTTGCAGATCCTTTGAATATTGTTTTGCTTTCCCCATGACTCAGAAGAATCCAGAATCATCATTGCAGCACTGGATGAAAGATGCAAGGGTCTGTCAGGAGTCCAGAAACTCTTTGACCTTTTATACACACACACTAATTACAAGAAAACAGATCACAGGTGAGGATGGTTACCTTTAATAGCCATTCAAACCCCTTTGTGTCAACTTGTGTGCATGTTATCAGGCCAAAATCACTAGGGTATGTAAACTTTTGATCAGGGTCATTTGGGTAGTTTCTGTTGTCATTATGATTTAAAAAGAGTAAACACAGTTTATTGATAATAAATGGCTTCAGCCAAACACTAACCATGAGTGAAAGAAAAGTTTTTGTTTTATCATTCATATTCTCTGAAAAATGGCCAAGAAATCATACATTCTGTCAGGGTAAGTAAACTTATGAGCACAACTGTATGTGTTAATATTTGTATACACATATTAACACACATATATATATATATGTATATAAGCATATACATATATATTTACAGGGAACACACAGTTGCCATAGACCGCAATGTAAAGGCACTTTTCAGTGCCATTTTTTATTTCCACATTTAACCCCATAAAACTGCTTCATGCAGTTTTCTATTTAAAAAAAGCTGTGCACCCGACTCCCACCAACTTTAACCCCAAAATACTGCCTAGTGCAGTTATTTTCTTAAAAAATAAAGATGCTTCAATCTTTATTTTTTAATAAACTACACTAGACAGTATTTTTGGGCAGATTTATAAAATTAACCAGAGATCTGTAATGGCTGATTAATTATCGCGAGCCCGCAAACGGGCATAATTTAGTGCTCCACTTGTAATCTAGCCCTTATTGTCTATAAAACAATAGGAGCTGCCAATTTGTTAGGTTACCTTCTCTGTTGTGGCCAATTAGGGACAGTTATAAAATAGGTCTCTACAGTGTGCAGCTAATGGCTGTGTGTAATACAACAGCGTGCTGCACTTCCATTTCTAACAGGAACTGAAAAGCTCACAATTTCAAAATAAAATTACAGGAAAAAGTGACAAAATAAATAATGAAAGTATATTGCAGAAGTTATTTTATATATTCAATTTATCAATTTATATTAAAATCTCAAAGTGCTTAATATCCCTTTAAAACACTGAATATATATGTAAGACAAGGAAGTAAAAAATCAATTTTCATGATTCAGACAACTTTCCAATTTACTTCTATTTTTGGAACTTAGCTATTTTTCATGAGAGCATATATAGATAGGCATACCAATATAACGCTTGTAAATGTAATAATAGAAGTAATTAAAATTTGAACACTCTGAAGAATTAAAGTTTAATATTAACTTCTTTGTCCCTTTAAAAAGGAAACATTTACTGCAGGTATTCCATTGTGTTACAAAAATAAACACTGATACAGAAGGAAAATAACCCCCTTTCTCCCAAGGAAGCTTACTATTTATGTAGTGATTAGGTTGTTAGAAACAAAATATGAGGGAATTGTTTCTCTGACGATAATCTGAGGATATGCAGGACTGGATTATTTATTTTGTTCACAGGAGGGGTATGAAAAGATAAAAAAAGGGGTTCTCAGTGGTTGTATGATTAGCAGGTGAAAAATGAGTCTTCAGAACACCTTTAATCAAATACAATAATAAAAGGAAGTGCCAAAGGCTGGTTACAGCACAAAAAACTTAAATTATGCTTACCTGATAATTTTCTTTTATTCAGATGGAAAGAGTCCACAGATGCATTTATTACTTTTAGGAATTTAGAACCTGGCCACCAGATGGAGACAAAGACACCCCAGCCAAAGGTTTAAATACGCCTCCCACTTCCGTCATCCCCCAGTCATTCTGCAGAGGAACAAGGAACAGTAGAAGAAACATCAGGGTGAAAAGGTGCCAGAAGAACAAAAATAACAGATGCCCCACAGAAAAAATACAGGCGGGGAGCTGTGGACTCTTTCATAAATGGAAAGAGTCCACAGCTGCAATCATTACTTTTGGGAAAGCAATACCCAAGCTATAGAGGACACTGAATGCAAAAACGGGAGGGTACAAGAGGCTGCCCATTTTTAGGGCACCTGGCCTGAAAACCACTACCCAACAAAATCCTGCTTCCTCCGAAGCCGAGAACAACTTTGAAAAAAAGGAAAAGTCCCAAGGGCACTGATCCGCAGATAGTCCACAGCCTTGCTAGAGACCGCAGGAACAAGACTCGACTGAATCAACAGCCTCCAAGAGACACCGTCCCCAGCAGTCGATCTCCAGCTAGCAAAAGGAACGCCAGAAAAAAAACTTTAAAAGGGCACAACGAGTCCTAAATAAAAACACAGAGCAAAAACCCAAGACACCGGGTCAGGCTAACAGAGACCCAACCAGTCTTATAGAAACAAGGGGAGGCAACGTCCAGACCCCAGAAATACAGAAACCACGGGATAAGGCCGGGAGTGTCAAAACAGAGAGATGATCTTCCCCTAACACAGTGCAACCGCACTCTAGAAAGCAACTGAAGACGAAGGTAGCCAAGTCGCAAAAAGTTAGCTCAGAATACCGAAATATTCAGAACGAAATCTCGTGCAGCCAGCTCAGATAGGTCTGACGAACAACATCTGAAGCAAAAACACTGCACGCTGCAGTCATCTAAAAATAACTCTGAAACTTAAATACTTGCAGGGCAAGTAGAAAGCAGCTGAAGATAGGATTCTACAGATTGCTAACTATCCACTAACCAGCAGATAACGTTGCAGGCTATCTAAGAGCCGCCAGTCCTTCCCACAAATCTTGAATGTGGAGAAAGGAGAAACCTCAAAAAGGCTTACTGTACCTCGAATGCTCCGAGGACTAAATAGCAGAGCAACAGCCAGCCCATCCACAAGAATTAGAATCCCTAGAGACGGATGGCTCAGTGAGCACCCGATTCCCCGATTCCGAGAAACAGAGCACTCTAAAACGGCATTCGGAACAAAATTGATGGACATGTATCACCCGGGTCAATTTAAATTCTTCGCAAGAAGTAGAGTCTGAATCAGAAACATCCGTCTCCAAGAATACTCCATAACTGGGACACTGCCGCTTCCAGAGAACCAGACACCAGCGGACCAGGATTTCTCTGTCGCCACACGGTCAGGAAATTGGAAATGGGGTCACAAGGTAAACCGTGCAGTACATGCAAAAAGCGCACCCGACCGAAAAAATGCAGCGTCACTAGACATAGGCCGTTATGTTCCAAAATAGCCATGAGCCGAAGCAACACTACACAGTAGCAGACAGAATCACATAACAAACATGATAATAAACCCCCTGTTCAATAATCCCCCTCAGGAGATATTAACCCTTGATTCCTAGATACAAAAAGCAGCCTCACTGAGACTCTATGTTAAAGTTATCCCCGAAAGGTTGTAGTCCCTCTTGGATAAACTTTTTAAATTACAATACATCCATAAAACGATCATACCGAAATCTACGCCGTGAAACAGGAACACGGCCCTTCAAGTGTGACAGATAGTAGCGTCGCCTCTGCCATGGATTTGAGAGAAGAAAGCAGGCAGCGAAACTCGTCAACGCTGATTGCTTGTGGAGCTGTTAATATGAGTCGGGATGGTTTCGCAGAAACACTCTCCCTGCATCTCAGGACTCTAACTTTCACCCGCTCTCTCACTGGGAGGCTGACAGGACTACTTAAAACTCCAGTCCCATGCTGAAGAGTACTACCCTCCATAAGAGACTATCGAAAACTTCTGACACTTCTCTGCCAAGCTCCTGGGACGAAAGGCAAAGAATGACTGGGGGATGAGGGAAGTGGGAGGAGTATTTAAGCCTTTGGCTGAGGTGTCTTTGCCTCCTCCTGGTGGCCAGGTTCTAAATTCCCAAAAGTAATGAATGCAGCTGTGGACTCTTTTCATTTATGAAGAAAACTTTGTTGGTAAGCACAGGAGGATGTGAGTGTAGAAGAGGAATATGTCATGAATACAGAGGGAATACGGCTATTTTAAACTAAAACTTTAAGGGGAAGAGTGAGAATTTTGAATTTTATGCTGCTGGGTATGGCGAACACTAGCAGAGTGGAGCAGTCAATACAGAATGATGGGTGAGATGGAGGATTCTGATGGTGGCATTTAAATGAATTGAAGAGGGGAAGGAAGGAGTGGATTGTAAAGATGTTTCACAGATCGCTGTGGTAGGATTAAGTGGATAGAAAGTGATAGAAAGTAGAGTCAAGTAAGTCTTTAAAACAGTGGACCTGAGAGGTTGATGAAAAGCAACAACAATAATTGTATTTCCAAGGGATAGAGATCAGGACTAGCTCTGACTTTACTGGTAAACCATCCAGAGGCAGATGATCTGTTTGAAATAGGGCAGAAAGAGATATTTTGAGGGATGAAAGATAGATTTGGGTGTTATCAGCACATAGATGGTATTGAAAGTGAAACAATTTGATTTGCCTGCTTGGGCAAATAGAAATATTAGTCACTTGGAGTAGAGTCTAACAAGCTTAACTGCATAATCTTAACCCTAAAGATCCCAAGTAAACAACTGCCTATTGGGGTTCAGACTAGCAAACTGCTTAGGACTCAAACGTGAGCTATCTCAGCAAATAGAAGC
This sequence comes from Bombina bombina, assembly GCF_027579735.1. Classification (NCBI taxonomy): domain Eukaryota; kingdom Metazoa; phylum Chordata; class Amphibia; order Anura; family Bombinatoridae; genus Bombina; species Bombina bombina. The sequence goes on from NC_069502.1 coordinate 588,035,685, forward strand.
AATATAGGAGAAGTACTACAACAGAATTATAAATGCATTGTAAGATAAGACATGAACCAACAGAAATATCAATAACATTCAATTTGCACAGTTATGTTTATTACTAGGCTAAAGTTATTCAACTAGAACAATTTTTCATATATAAGCTTCCCTATCTCTGCTCTTCCAGAATTTCTGGGTATACTGTAAACAAACACCTTAACTAGACTTACTCATTGTAAGGCCCTCATCAAATAAATCTTTTTCTTAAAGGGATAGAAAGGTCAAAATTAAAATGTACATGGGTTTCATTATTAAAAATAAGCATTTTTGGCAATGACAAAAATGTTTTTAGCAAAAGTTATTGCTGTTTTTTCTGCTGCATAAGTACATATGCTGTGAGAGCTTGTGCACCAGTACAAGCTCAGATGGTGTGTACTGTTGACTCCCAGAGAAGGCATGGCGTTTAAATACTGGTGCATATGCCCTCACAGCACCACCCCCAACCACCTCCAGCAAAGACAAGACTGAGGTACCTATAAGGTTGGAGGGGTTTTATAGAGCTCTTGGGGTTTGGGAATCTTTGCCTCCTCCTAGTGGTAGGGAAGAGTAATTCCCAGGAGTAATGGATCGTGGATGGCAGGGTGATAATCTAGGAATGGATGAGTTTGTTTCCTATATGAATAATAATACATATAATTTAAAATTTACAAAACAAACTTCGCAGACATCAATAGAATTTTTAGATTTATTACATTTTAGTACTGAAAATCCCAAGAAAGAGAAAACTATTTGTGTCAAAAATTATAGAAAACCAACGGAAAGGAATGGATATATTGAAGCCACCAGCGCACACATAAAGTGTTGGATTAATAACGTACCATATAGTCAGTTTTTAAGGATAAGAAGAAATTGCACATATACACAAAATTATGAAGAAGAAGCTGACATTTTGGAGAGTAAATTTATAGCTAAAGGGTATGATAGAAATAAAATAAAGGAAGCAAGGAAAAAAGCCAGTACAAAGGATAGAAAATTATTAATTTTTCCGAAAAAGGTTGGACCCCCAAAAAAGATCCATAAGAATGATTGTATAAGATTCACAACTACATTCAATGAGGGAGCAGGGGCAATAAAAAACAGAATTTATGTTTACCTGATAAATTACTTTCTCCAACGGTGTGTCCGGTCCACGGCGTCATCCTTACTTGTGGGATATTCTCTTCCCCAACAGGAAATGGCAAAGAGCCCAGCAAAGCTGGTCACATGATCCCTCCTAGGCTCCGCCTACCCCAGTCATTCGACCGACGTTAAGGAGGAATATTTGCATAGGAGAAACCATATGATACCGTGGTGACTGTAGTTAAAGAAAATAAATTATCAGACCTGATTAAAAAACCAGGGCGGGCCGTGGACCGGACACACCGTTGGAGAAAGTAATTTATCAGGTAAACATAAATTCTGTTTTCTCCAACATAGGTGTGTCCGGTCCACGGCGTCATCCTTACTTGTGGGAACCAATACCAAAGCTTTAGGACACGGATGAAGGGAGGGAGCAAATCAGGTCACCTAAATGGAAGGCACCACGGCTTGCAAAACCTTTCTCCCAAAAACAGCCTCAGAAGAAGCAAAAGTATCAAACTTGTAAAATTTGGTAAAAGTGTGCAGTGAAGACCAAGTCGCTGCCCTACATATCTGATCAACAGAAGCCTCGTTCTTGAAGGCCCATGTGGAAGCCACAGCCCTAGTGGAATGAGCTGTGATTCTTTCAGGAGGCTGCCGTCCGGCAGTCTCGTAAGCCAATCTGATGATGCTTTTAATCCAAAAAGAGAGAGAGGTAGAAGTTGCTTTTTGACCTCTCCTTTTACCAGAATAAACAACAAACAAGGAAGATGTTTGTCTAAAATCCTTTGTAGCATCTAAATAGAATTTTAGAGCGCGAACAACATCCAAATTGTGCAACAAACGTTCCTTCTTCGAAACTGGTTTCGGACACAAAGAAGGCACGACTATCTCCTGGTTAATGTTTTTGTTAGAAACAACTTTTGGAAGAAAACCAGGTTTAGTACGTAAAACCACCTTATCTGCATGGAACACCAGATAAGGAGGAGAACACTGCAGAGCAGATAATTCTGAAACTCTTCTGGCAGAAGAAATTGCAACCAAAAACAAAACTTTCCAAGATAATAACTTAATATCAACAGAATGTAAGGGTTCAAACGGAACCCCCTGAAGAACTGAAAGAACTAAGTTGAGACTCCAAGGAGGAGTCAAAGGTTTGTAAACAGGCTTGATTCTAACCAGAGCCTGAACAAAGGCTTGAACATCTGGCACAGCTGCCAGCTTTTTGTGAAGTAACACAGACAAGGCAGAAATCTGTCCCTTCAAGGAACTTGCAGATAATCCTTTCTCCAATCCTTCTTGGAGAAAGGATAGAATCTTAGGAATCTTTACCTTGTCCCAGGGGAATCCTTTAGATTCACACCAACAGATATATTTTTTCCATATTTTGTGGTAAATTTTTCTAGTTACAGGCTTTCTGGCCTGAACAAGAGTATCAATAACAGAATCTGAGAACCCTCTTTTTGATAAAATCAAGCGTTCAATCTCCAAGCAGTCAGCTGGAGTGAGACCAGATTCGGATGTTCGAACGGACCTTGAACAAGAAGGTCTCGTCTCAAAGGTAGCTTCCATGGTGGAGCCGATGACATATTCACCAGATCTGCATACCAAGTCCTGCGTGGCCACGCAGGAGCTATCAAGATCACCGACGCCCTCTCCTGATGGATCCTGGCTACCAGCCTGGGGATGAGAGGAAACGGCGGGAATACATAAGCTAGTTTGAAGGTCCAAGGTGCTACTAGTGCATCTACTAGAGTCGCCTTGGGATCCCTGGATCTGGACCCGTAGCAAGGAACCTTGAAGTTCTGACGAGAGGCCATCAGATCCATGTCTGGAATGCCCCACAGTTGAGTGATTTGGGCAAAGATTTCCGGATGGAGTTCCCACTCCCCCGGATGCAATGTCTGACGACTCAGAAAATCGCTTCCCAATTTTCCACTCCTGGGATGTGGATTGCAGACAGGTGGCAGGAGCGAGTCTCCGCCCATTGAATGATTTTGGTCACTTCTTCCATCGCCAGGGAACTCCTTGTTCCCCCCTGATGGTTGATGTACGCAACAGTCGTCATGTTGTCTGATTGAAACCGTATGAACTTGGCCTTCGCTAGCTGAGGCCAAGCCTTGAGAGCATTGAATATCGCTCTCAGTTCCAGAATATTTATCGGTAGAAGAGATTCTTCCCGAGACCAAAGACCCTGAGCTTTCAGGGATCCCCAGACCGCGCCCCAGCCCATCAGACTGGCGTCGGTCGTGACAATGACCCACTCTGGTCTGCGGAAGGTCATCCCTTGTGACAGGTTGTCCAGGGACAGCCACCAACGGAGTGAGTCTCTGGTCCTCTGATTTACTTGTACCTTCGGAGACAAGTCTGTATAGTCCCCATTCCACTGACTGAGCATGCACAGTTGTAATGGTCTTAGATGAATGCGCGCAAAAGGAACTATGTCCATTGCCGCTACCATCAAACCTATTACTTCCATGCACTGCGCTATGGAAGTAAGAGGAACGGAATGAAGTGTCCGACAAGAGTTTAGAAGTTTTGTTTTTCTGGCCTCTGTCAGAAAAATCCTCATTTCTAAGGAGTCTATTATTGTTCCCAAGAAGGGAACCCTTGTCGACGGAGATAGAGAACTCTTTTCCACGTTCACTTTCCATCCGTGAGATCTGAGAAAGGCCAGGACTATGTCCGTGTGAGCCTTCGCTTGAGGAAGGGACGACGCTTGAATCAGAATGTCGTCCAAGTAAGGTACTACTGCAATGCCCCTTGGTCTTAGCACCGCTAGAAGGGACCCTAGTACCTTTGTGAAAATCCTTGGAGCAGTGGCTAATCCGAAAGGAAGCGCCACGAACTGGTAATGCTTGTCCAGGAATGCGAACCTTAGGAACCGATGATGTTCCTTGTGGATAGGAATATGTAGATACGCATCCTTTAAATCCACCGTGGTCATGAATTGACCTTCCTGGATGGAAGGAAGAATTGTTCGAATGGTTTCCATCTTGAACGATGGAACCTTGAGAAACTTGTTTAAGATCTTGAGATCTAAGATTGGTCTGAACGTTCCCTCTTTTTTGGGAACTATGAACAGATTGGAGTAGAACCCCATCCCTTGTGCTCCTAATGGAACAGGATGAATCACTCCCATTTTTAGCAGGTCTTCTACACAATGTAAGAATGCCTGTCTTTTTATGTGGTCTGAAGACAATTGAGACCTGTGGAACCTCCCCCTTGGGGGAAGCCCCTTGAATTCCAGAAGATAACCTTGGGAGACTATTTCTAGTGCCCAAGGATCCAGAACATCTCTTGCCCAAGCCTGAGCGAAGAGAGAGAGTCTGCCCCCCACCAGATCCGGTCCCAGATCGGGGGCCAACATTTCATGCTGTCTTGGTAGCAGTGGCAGGTTTCTTGGCCTGCTTTCCCTTGTTCCAGCCTTGCATTGGTCTCCAGGCTGGCTTGGCTTGAGAAGTATTACCCTCTTGCTTAGAGGACGTAGCACTTGGGGCTGGTCCGTTTCTACGAAAGGGACGAAAATTAGGTTTATTTTTGGCCTTGAAAGACCTATCCTGAGGAAGGGCGTGGCCCTTACCCCCAGTGATATCAGAGATAATCTCTTTCAAGTCAGGGCCAAACAGCGTTTTCCCCTTGAAAGGAATGTTAAGTAGTTTGTTCTTGGAAGACGCATCCGCTGACCAAGATTTCAACCAAAGCGCTCTGCGCGCCACAATAGCAAACCCAGAATTTTTCGCCGCTAACCTAGCCAATTGCAAAGTGGCGTCTAGGGTGAAAGAATTAGCCAATTTGAGAGCACGGATTCTGTCCATAATCTCCTCATAAGGAGGAGAATCACTATCGATCGCCTTAACTAGTTCATCGAACCAGAAACACGCGGCTGTAGTGACAGGGACAATGCATGAAATTGGTTGTAGAAGGTAACCTTGCTGAACAAACATCTTTTTAAGCAAACCTTCTAATTTTTTATCCATAGGATCTTTGAAAGCACAACTATCTTCTATGGGTATAGTGGTGCGTTTGTTTAAAGTAGAAACCGCTCCCTCGACCTTGGGGACTGTCTGCCATAAGTCCTTTCTGGGGTCGACCATAGGAAACAATTTTTTAAATATGGGGGGAGGGACGAAAGGTATACCGGGCCTTTCCCATTCTTTATTTACAATGTCCGCCACCCGCTTGGGTATAGGAAAAGCTTCTGGGAGCCCCGGGACCTCTAGGAACTTGTCCATTTTACATAGTTTCTCTGGGATGATCAAATTCTCACAATCATCCAGAGTGGATAATACCTCCTTAAGCAGAGCGCGGAGATGTTCCAACTTAAATTTAAATGTAATCACATCGGGTTCAGCTTGTTGAGAAATTTTCCCTGAATCTGAAATTTCTCCCTCAGATAAAACCTCCCTGGCCCCCTCAGACTGGTGTAGGGGCATTTCAGAACCATTATCATCAGCGTCCTCATGCTCTTCAGTATCTAAAACAGAGCAGTCGCGCTTACGCTGATAAGTGGGCATTTTGGCTAAAATGTTTTTGATAGAATATCCATTACAGCCGTTAATTGTTGCATAGTAAGGAGTATTGGCGCGCTAGATGTACTAGGGGCCTCCTGAGCGGGCAAGACTCGTGTAGACGAAGGAGGGAATGATGCAGTACCATGCTTACTCCCCTCACTTGAGGAATCATCTTGGGCATCATTTTCAGTGTCACATAAATCACATTTATTTAAATGAGAAGGAACCCTGGCTTCCCCACATTCAGAACACAGTCTATCTGGTAGTTCAGACATGTTAAACAGGCATAAACTTGATAACAAAGTACAAAAAACGTTTTAAAATAAAACCGTTACCGTCACTTTAAATTTTAAACTGAACACACTTTATTACTGCAATTGCGAAAAAGTATGAAGGAATTGTTCAAAATTCACCAAAATTTCACCACAGTGTCTTAAAGCCTTAAAAGTATTGCACACCAAATTTGGAAGCTTTAACCCTTAAAACAACGGAACCGGAGCCGTTTTTAACTTTAACCCCTTTACAGTCCCTGGTATCTGCTTTGCTGAGACCCAACCAAGCCCAAAGGGGAATACGATACCAAATGATGCCTTCAGAAAGTCTTTTCTATGTATCAGAGCTCCTCACACATGCGACTGCATGTCATGCCTCTCAAAAACAAGTGCGCAATACCGGCGCGAAAATGAGGCTCTGCCTATGATTAGGGAAAGCCCCTAAAGAATAAGGTGTCTAAAACAGTGCCTGCCGATATTATTTTACCAAAATACCCATATTAAATGATTCCTCAAGGCTAAATATGTGTAATATATGAATCGATTTAGCCCAGAAAAAGTCTACAGTCATAATAAGCCCTTGTGAAGCCCTTATTTACTTTCTGAATAAACATGGCTTACCGGATCCCATAGGGAAAATGACAGCTTCCAGCATTACATCGTCTTGTTAGAATGTGTCATACCTCAAGCAGCAAAAGACTGCTCACTGTTCCCCCAACTGAAGTTAATTCCTCTCAACAGTCCTGTGTGGAACAGCCATGGATTTTAGTAACGGTTGCTAAAATCATTTTCCTCTTACAAACAGAAATCTTCATCTCTTTTCTGTTTCAGAGTAAATAGTACATACCAGCACTATTTTAAAATAACAAACTCTTGATTGAATAATAAAAACTACAGTTAAACACTAAAAAACTCTAAGCCATCTCCGTGGAGATGTTGCCTGTACAACGGCAAAGAGAATGACTGGGGTAGGCGGAGCCTAGGAGGGATCATGTGACCAGCTTTGCTGGGCTCTTTGCCATTTCCTGTTGGGGAAGAGAATATCCCACAAGTAAGGATGACGCCGTGGACCGGACACACCTATGTTGGAGAAAGTATTATAAATAAACATTGGTCAATATTAAAGGCAGACCCTCTTTTAGGACCACACTTACAAGAAAAGGCTAATATATCATATAGAAAGGGTATGAGCCTCAAGAATTTTTTAGCCCCAAGTAAGTTACGTTGTAAAACAGATAACAAAAATGAACCTAAGAAAACCTGGCTTAGCACCTGGAAGGGAACAATGCAGTGTTTTAAGTCTAGGTGCACTATGTGTCCACACATAAATAAATCAAAATATTTTAGCAATTCAAGTGGGACAGATAAGCATGAAATTGAGTTCAAAAGTAACTGTGAATTAATATATGTAGTATATCTGTTACAATGTGGGTGTGGCCTAATGTATGTAGGCCGCACAAAACACCAAATAAGACGTAGAGCCTATGAACATATATATAACATAAAGGAAAAATTACTCAAACATAATGTGGCAAAACACTTTTTTGATTACCACAATAGCGACCCTGCCTCTCTTAAAATACAAGTAATTGGGTGGATTCCGCCAACCAAACATAATAGATTATTGGAGTTGAGAAAACTTGAAACCTACTGGATATATAAATTAAAGACTTTACACCCTCTGGGTCTCAACATTGATATCGACGTGGCCGCTTATATGTAAAAGACAGTATGTATTAGTTATATATTCTTCCAATGTGGGAACTAACTTTTGATTTTGAATTTTTAGGATCTAATTTTTTAATAATATTTAAAAAAAAAAAAAAAGTTTGGAATCAATTTTAATTAGGGTCAGTTAATGCATTAGACTTTAGAAGCCGTAAGAATCTAATGTATATCTAGTTGTTTATCACTAGGAAATTTTATATCAGCCCCTTGGAAGTATATGAATTGAATCTCTCTCTAAATTTTTAATAATTTTTACAAAGATCAATTATAGGTTAATAGGTATAGGTTTATAAGCTTTTAGTAAACAGATGATAACAACCGCAATATAGACTTATTATGAAAAATTAATACACATTAGCTCCCAGTTTGCTTAAATGCTAAGAGTTAAATACCTGTCTATATGTTAAGGTTTTTGGAAGGTGTAATAAGTATAAACAGGAGTGAAGTCTGTGTTTATATATCAAGCAGAGTCACATCGCTCATCACGAGGCTAGCATAGTTATTTGCCTATTATATCCACAAGAACAAAACACCAATCTGGTGTTGAGTTTTGAGTGTCAAGCCCTCCAGGAGGCGGGGACACTCGTAAAGCTAAACAAACACCAGCATTGTGGCTTTTTTATCGTATTTTTTATAAGTAACTCTTACAATCAATTTTTAAGAACGGTAATATGAAATTTTCTAGAGATATTGGTGGTAGTACGAATTATAGGGCATTTTTATAATAATTTACGAGAAATTTTAGAGAAACATGGTATGGTGGTTTTTATATTTGTTTTTATATTTGTGTCTTAAAAATATGAATCAATTTTAACATGTTCTTTTTAATGGAATGTAATAATTGATTGTAACTATAGAGGAATGTATTTGTTATTACTGTTTTCTATGCTAACCAATCATGAAACAAAGATAAGACCGGGCACCTGTGTGAGGGGGGCGGATTTGACACATACGGGTATAAATTTGCAAAACAACCAATAACCAGACATCAGTACTATCTGGACAATATCCCCTTGATAAAGCCCTGCGAGTACAGGGGGAAACGCGTTGGGGTTCACATATTCGTCAGGAGCACCAGGAACAAAGTTGACTGAGGGCGGTGAATCCGGATACCCCGCCGCAGGTTGTATCCTGCCATACAAGATCTTCCAGCCATCAGCTGTTTGTTTGCCGGGTGCTATGTACGGATGCAGATTTGTTTTTATCATTTGTGTACCAAATAAAGACATTTTACTATATAACTCTGGTGAGTAGACACACACTTATTGCGCTTTTTATGGTGTTTAATAATTACACTTGAATCTTCTCTTTTCGCACTTTATTTTCTTGGTAATACGTTTGGATCCTGGATCCCATAATCCCTTGAGAAAAAAGGGATTTAAAGGAGCAGCAAAGAGAAAGATATCAACAAAAAGACATTGGAAGCTAACAGTACCTGGAGTAAAAGCAACATTCCACTTTATTTGAAAATTAAAGGTACTTTCTTTGGCACAACTTTAACTTTGAGTATATCCACTGGTTTGTGGAGGACTTTGCCGCATATATATATATATATATTTGTGAAAACCTATTATCATCACTATTTATTGGGTATATCAAATATCAATATATTGCATTGTATTGGGTGGGATATCAGATCCTAGCGCTGAATAGTTCTGCTGTGTTGTAGGATCATGGATTCTCACCACCCGTATGATAGAATTCTATCAGCCAATCGGAATTAAGGTAGAAAAAATCCTATTGGCTGTTGCAATCAGCCAATAGGATTGAAGTTCAATCCTATTGGCTGATGCAATCAGCCAATAGGATTGAGCTGGCATTCTATTGGCTGTTACAATCAGCCAATAGAATGCGAGCTCAATCCTATTGGCTGATTGCCTCAGCCAATAGGATTTTTTCTACCTTAATTCAGATTGGCTGATAGAATTCTATCAGCAAATCGGAATTGAAGGGACGCCATCTTGGATGGCGTAATTTAAAGGAACCTTAATTCCAGAAGAGCCGTCAGATGAAGAGGATGCTCTGCGTCGGATGTCTTGAAGATGGACCTGCTTCGCGCCGGATGGATGAAGATAGAAGATGCCATCTGCATGAAGACTTCTGCTCGTCTGGAGGACCACTTCGGCCCGGTTGGATGAAGACTTCTCCCGGTAAGGTGATCTTCAAGGGGTTAGTGTTAGGTTTTTTTAAGGGGGTATTGGGTGGGTTTTAGAGTAGGGTTGGTTGTGTGGGTGGTGGGTTTTAATGTTGGGGGGGGGATTTGTAAAAAGAATTTACAGGTAAAAGAGCTGATTACTTTGGGGCAGTACCCAGCAAAAGGCCTTTTTAAGGGCTATTTGTAATTTAGTGTAGGGTAGGGCTTTTTTTATTTTGGGGGGGGCTTTTTTATTTTGTTAGGGGAATTAGATTAGGTGTAATTAGTTTAAAAATCTTGTAATTTCTTTATTATTTTCTGTAATTTAGTGCTTTTATTTTTTGTACTTTAGATAACTTTATTTAATTGTATTTAATTTAGGTAAGTCATTTAATTATAGTGTAGTGTTAGGTGTTATTGTAACTTAGGTTAGGTTTCATTTTACAGGAACTTTTGTATTTATTTTAGCTAGGTAGTTATTAAATAGTTAATAACTATTTAATAACTATTCTACCTAGTTAAAATAAATACAAACTTGCCTGTAAAAGAAAAATAAACCCTAAGCTAGATACAATGTAACTATTAGTTATATTGTAGCTATCTTAGGGTTTATTTTATAGGTAAGTAGTTGGATTTAAATAGGAATAATTTAGTTAATTATAGTAATTTTTATTTAGATTTATTTAAATTATATTTAAAACCGGCGCTATGCAAGTCCCATTGAAAAAAGAAGATACGCAATTTACGTAAGTGTATTTGCGGTATTTCCAAGTCTGGCCAAAAAAGTGAGTGGTGAGCCTGTACCTTCAAGACTGGTAATACCAGCGGGCGTTAAAAAGCAGTGTTAGGACCTCTTAACGCTGCTTTTTTAACCTAACGCACAACTCGTAATCTAGCCGTTAGTTAATTATAGTAATTTTTATTTAGATTTATTTAAATTATATTTAAGTTAGGGGGGTTAGGGTTAGACTTAGATTTAGGGGTTAATAACTTTAGTATAGTGGCGGCAACGTTGGGGGCGGCAGATTAGGGGTTAATAAGTGTAGGTAGGTGTCGGCGATGTTAGGGACGGCAGATTAGGGGTTAATAATATTTAAATAATGTTTGCGAGGCGGGAGTGCGGCGGTTTAGGGGTTAATATATTCATTATAGTGGTGGTGATGTCCGGTTCGGCAGATTAGGGGTTAAAAAATTTTTTTTGTGTTTGCGATGTGGGAGGGCCTCGGTTTAGGGGTTAATAGGTAGTTTATGGGTGTTAGTGTACTTTTTAGCACTTTAGTTAAGAGTTTTATGCTACAACGTTGTAGTGTAAAACTCTTAACTACTGACTTTAAAATGCGGTACCAGTCTTGACAGGAGAGGGTCTACCGCTCACTTTTTGGCAGACCGGCGCTATGCAAGTCCCATTGAAAAAATGTACGTAAGTGTATTTGCAGTATTTCCAAGTCTGGCCAAAAAAGTGAGCAGTGAGCCTGTACCTGCAAGACTCTTAATACCAGCGGGCGTTAAAAAGCAGCGTTAGGACCTCTTAACGCTACTTTTTTAACCTAACGCACAACTCGTAATCTAGCCGTTATTGATTTTAGAAAATGTTCACTATGCAACGTGCTAAAGATACAACTTCAGCATTTTTTTTAATGGTGGTGCTGAAACTTGTTGCATTCTGCTCACCCCTGTGAGAAACGTTTAGAGGGACAGTGTAGGCCAAAATAAACTTTCATGATTCAGATAGAGCATGTCATTTTAAACAATTTTCCAATTAACTTTTATCACCAATTTTGCTTTGTTCTCTTGGTATTCTTAGTTGAAAGCTTAACCTAGGAGGTTCATATGCTAATTTCTTAGACCTTGAAGCCCACCTCTTTCAGATTGCATTTTAACAGTTTTTCACCACTAGAGGGTGTTAGTTCACGTATTTCATATAGATAACACTGTGCTTGTGTATGAGAAGTTATCTGGGAGCAGGCACTGATTGGCTAGACTGCAAGTCTGTCAAAAGAACTGAAAAAAGGGGCAGTTTGCAGAGGCTTAGATACAAGATAATCACAGAGGTTAAAAGTATATTAATATAACTGTGTTGGTTATGCAAAACTGGGGAATGGGTAATAAAGGGATTATCTATCTTTTAAAACAATAAAAATTCTGGTGTAGACTGTCCCTTTAAACATTATTCAGCCCTCTCACCAACACTGAGATACCTACTTTTAGGGATGTCAAAAGTCAATGATATATTTATGTATCAAAACTCAATAAAAGTTTTAAAGCATTTCATATGTTGTTAAAAATATGCAATGTTTAGCAGGCCCAGGACAAATCCCATGAAAAGCCTCCTGATTGTTTTTTTTCTTTTTCTTTTTGTGGTGGCCAGTTAGGGATATATAAAAACAAGCTCCTGCACATTCTAACCAATAACTTACAACATAGAGTGCAAGGGTTCTGCATTCCAATGAATGAACTCCAGCCTCTCAGGGGGTTTGGACAACTACTACTTATGTATATGATCCCTTGAATGCAAACAAAGGCAATATAAATTGTATTTTTTTACATTATTTTCTTATCCAATGTGCTATAAAACAAAATATAAAAAGTAAAGTAAATATAATATAAAGTAAATATAACTATTAATGTTTTGTTTGTTTTTTTAAATATCCAAAAGACACTTGTGTCAAAGTAGAGCCTGCCAGATAAGGACTATGTATCATGCACCTCCACTAGGCAAGTAGGGATCACTGATTTGTGATAAAACGAATGAATAAAAGAATTGGAGTGGAAAGGCATCAAACAATAGAACAAAATAATTAGACCATAACATTTCCTGGTACCCTTAATTCTTCTGCCTCCTTGGTAATGCTGGTACTATTATTCTCTCAGTGTATCTAAGAATATAAGGCTATAAATAATCTTTTTATGTATCTAATCATCTATATATGTATTGTATGTATGACAGATGTATAGCTTGTTATAATACACACATCTTTGAATAGTTTATGTATCTGTATATAAAAAAATAGCAAAGACAAGCTTTGGGGAGAATCTGTTATCGGGCCCTAGGCCTTTTAAGAAACTAGCAACACCCCTTAGTCTGTTATTAAAAAATGTGCTGAATAATATTTTAACTGTTACAATTTTAACAAACACAAACACTGTCCCACTTCGTCAGAGCCATAACAAAATAGAAAGCACGTGCACTTACCCTTTCCTCTATAATTGGAAGTGAGAGATCAATAAATGCTTCTTTTACAGTTGATATCTTGATAGAAAGAAATACAGAATTACCGTGACATTTATCAACATTCACACTAGTTCAGTTTATTTTATACAGTATTTTTGTGATCTCAGATCTTTAGCCTAGAATTTATTTATTTTCCAATTTTTCCGCACATATACAATAATTAATAGGGACTGTAAAGTTTTCTCCCCTTTAATTTGTTCCCTGTTATCCATTTTACCTGAAGAAGTGTATAAATTGTTTACAAATAGCTTCTTTACTTTTATATTAGCATTTGAAATAGCTGATTTTAAAGGGACAGTCTACACCTTAGTCATCTTAAAGTCTTACCTTAAATTAAGCTGCAAATAGCCTCCTGCACCTTTTTTATATCATGCAGCAGGAGCGGTAAAGTAGTTATTTTGAAATGAATATTGTTACTGGCCAGTTTGAAATGGCAACCAAGCTCCAACCACTGATGACATCATAATCTGGACTGCATAATATGTTCAGTAGTTACAAAAGACTCACTAGTTGGATTCAACAGACTGTCAATGCTATTCAGCAGAGTGCCTAGATGCAGCCCAGATTGTGATGTCATCAATGGGTGGAGCTTGGCAGCCATTTCAAACTGTCCAGAAACAATATTAATTTTAAAATAACTGTTTTACCATGCCTGCTGTATGATATAGAAAGGGGTGCAGGAGGCTATTTCCAGCTTAATCTAAGGTAAGACTTTAAGATGACTAAAGTGTAGACTGTCCCTTTAAGCTATGTGATAAAATAAGGAGATCCAATTTCCCTACAAGCTTGGCCCATGTCAATGGGCTGTAGTGTGAAAGAACAAAGCTATTTAATATGTAAAATAAACTTAAAAGAACAATTTATCATACATTTTATAATCTAGAGCTGGTATAACAAGTCACATTAAAGGGAAAAACAAAATTATAGTACACTGTCCCTTTAATCTGGCTAAAAAACATATTTTATGTAAGAACTTACCTGATAAATTAATTTATTTCATGGTGGCGAGAGTCAACAAGCTAGTTACTGATGGAATATACATTCCTACCAGGAGGGAGCAAAGTTTCCCAAACCTCAAATGCCTATAAATACATCTCCCACCTCACTCATACCTCAGTTTAACATATAGCCAATTTAGTGAGGTGTATAAGGAGTAAAGGCATAAAAAAGAGCAACAGGATAAATAATATGCTTTATACAAAAAAATCATAACCCCAAAAATGTGTGGGTCTCGTGGACTTTCGCCACCATGAAAGAAATGAATTTATCAGGTAAGTTCTTACATAAATTTATGTTTTCTTTCATATAGGTGGCGAGAGTCCACGAGCTAGTTACTGATGGGATATAATATCCAAGATGTGGAAGTCCATGAGCAACTATAGAGGGAGGGATAAAATAAAAACAGCTATTTCTGCTGAGAAATTAAATCCAAAAAATAATTAAGTTTTCTTAAAAATTCAAAAAACTTTAAATCATAGGCACTAGAATTAAACAGCTGCCTGAAGAACCTTTCTACCAAAAGCTACTTCCGAAGAAGCAAAACCATCAAAATGCTAACATTTTGTAAATGTATGCAAAGAAGACCAAGTGGCTGCTTTGCAGATTTGATCAACTGAAGCTTCATTCTTGAAAACCCAAGATGTGGCAACTGATCTTGTAGAATGAGCTGTTATTCTCTGATGCAGAGACTGCCCCGCCTCCAAATAAGCTTTGCGAATCAGAAGTTTCAACAAAGATACCAAAGAAATGGCAGAAGTTTTCTGACCTTTTCTGGAACCAGAAAAAAAATCACAAATATAATATAAGTCTTTCTGAAATCTTTAGTAGCCGCAACATAATATTTCAAAGCTCTTACCACATCCAAGAATGTAAAGACCTTTCAAGAGTATTCTTAGGATTAGGACACAAGGAAGCAACAATTATTTCCCTATTGATGTTGTTAGAATTCACAACGTTAGGCAAAAATGTAAATTAAGTCAGTGAAACAGCTTTATCTTGATAGAAAATCAAATAAGGAGACTCAGAAGAGAGAGCAGACAATTCAGAAACTCTTCTAGCAGAAGAGATAGCCAAAAGAAATAACACTTTCAAAGAAAGTAGTTTAATGTCCAAAGAATGCATAGGCTCAAAAGGAGGAGCCTGCAAAGTCTTTAATATCAAATTTAGACTCCAAGGAGGAGAGATAGATTTAATAACAGGTTTGATACAAGTCAAAGCCTCTACAAAACAGTGAACATCAGGAAGATTAGCAATCTTTCTGTGAAATAAAACAGAAAGAGCAGAGATTTGCCCTTTCAAAGTATTGGCAGACAAACCTTTATCCAAACCATCCTGAAGAAACTGTAGAATCCTAGGAATTATAAACGAATGCCAAGAGTAATCATGAGTGGAACACCATGAAATATAGGTTTTCCAAACCGTGTGATATATTTTCTTTGAAAAAGGCTTACGAGCCTGTATCATAGAAACCTCTATGACTAAGGACTAAGCATTACATTTCCATGCCTTCAAATTTAAAGATTTGAGATCTGGATGCAAAAACAGGCCTTGAGACAGAAGGTCTGGTCTTAGAGGAAATAACCAAGGTTGGCAACTGGACATTCGGACAAGGTCCGCATACCAGAACCTGTGAGGCCATGCTGGTGCTATCAGAAACACATAAGATTGTTCCATTATGATCTTTGAGATCACTCTTAGAAGAAGAACCAGAGGTGGAAAAAACAGGTTGGTAAAACCATGGAACTTCTAGAGCATCCATCAATTCCGCATGAGGATCCCAGGACCTGGAGAGGTATCTGGGAAGATTCTTGTTTAGACAAGAGGCCATCAGATCAATGTCTGGAAGACCCCACATCTGCACAATCTGATAGAACACATCTGGATGGAGAGACCCCTCCCCCGGATGTAGAATCTGACGGCTGAGATAATCTGCGTCCCAATTGTCTACACCTGGTATATGAATCACAGTGATTAGACAAGGGTTGTATTCCGTCCAAGAAAGTATTAGAGTCACTTCTTTTATCCCCCCTTGATGATTGACATATGCCACTGTTGTGACATTGTCTGTTTGAAACCAAAGATACGGTTCTCTCTTTAATAGAGGCCAAGCCTGAAGAGCTCTGAAAATAGCACTGTGTTCTACTATTGATTGATAACCTCGCCTCTCAAGGATTCCAAACTCCTTGCGCTGTCAGAGACCCCCAGACAGCTCCCCAACCTGTGAGACTTGCATCTGTTGTGATCACAGTCCAGGTAGGACGAACAAAGGAGGCCCCTTGAACAATAAGGTGATTGTTGGGATTTAAGTATATCAGTTGTAATATCTGAGTATAATCCCTGCCCAATTGGAACAACATGCAAAGCTGTAGAGGTCTCATATGAAAACAAGCAAAAGTGATTGCGTCCAATGCTGCAAACATGAGACCTAAAACTTCCATGCACATAGCCACTGAAGGAAATGATAAGAGACTGAAGGTTTAGACAAGCTGAAACCAATGTCAACCGTCTCTTTTCTGTTAGGGATAGAGTCATGGACACCAAATCTATCTGGAAACCTAAAGAGGTGACCTTTGTCTGAGGAATCAGACATGTCTTTGAAGAAACAACAGAAATTGTTTTATGTGAGATTCTGCTAAATAAAAAGATTGAGCTAGTACCAAGATATCGCCCCAATAAGGAAACATCACAATACCCTGCTCTCTGATTACAGATAGAAAGGGCACCTAAAACTATTGAGAATATTCTTGGTGCCGTTGCAAGGCCAAATGGAAGAGCGACAAATTGATAATGCTTGTTTAGAAAAAAGAATCTCAGAAATCGATAGTGATCTAGATTAATCGAATTGTGAAGATAAGCGTCCTGTAAGTCTATTGTGGACATGAAGTGACCTTGTGGAACAAAAGGCAGAATAGTCCTTATAGTTACATCTTGAAAGTTAATGACTCTTAAAAGAAAATAAAGTTTTCAGATCCAAAATTGGTCTGAAAGAATTTCCCTTCTTTGGTACAATGAATAAATTTGTATAAAAACCACAATCCTTGTTCCTGCTGTGAAACTTGTATAATTACCCCTGAAAGTTCTAGATCTGAAACACATTTCAGAAAGGCTTGAGGTTTTACTGGGTTTTTGATACATTAGTAAGAAAGAATCTTCACAAAGGAGGTCTTATTCTGAATCCTATTCGATACCCCTGAGAATTTATATTCTGAATCCACTGATTTTGGACAGAGTCTGTCCAAAATCTTTGAAATAGCTTTAGTCTGCCCCCTACCAGAAGAACTGGCTTGAGGGCTGCACCTTCATGTAGGTTCAGGGGCAGGATTTGGTTTCTTATAAGGCTTGGATTTATTCAAATTCGGAGATGGACTCCAATTAGAACCACTGGCCTTAGGGGAAGGAGTGGTTTTCTGTTCTCTATTCTGACGAAAGGAACGAAAATGATTGGGAGCTTTAAATTTACCCTTAGATTTTTTGTGTTGGGGCAGAAAAACTCCCTTACCCCCAGTAACAGTGGAGATAATAGAATCCAGTTGTAATCAAAAAAGATTTTTACCTTGAAAAGAGAGAGATAATAATCTGGTTTTAGACACCATGTCAGCATTCCAAGATTTAAGCCATAAAGCTCTTCTAGTTAGAATGACTAAAGACATGGATTTGACATTGTTCTTCAAAACATCAAATATAGCATCACAATTAAAATGATTTGTATGTTGGAAGTAAAACAATAATGTTAGATAATTCAGAATCTGAAGACAACTGCCGTGCTAAACTGTCCAACCAAAAAGTAGAAGCAACAGCAACATCAGGCATAGATATAACAGGTCTAAGAATATAGTCAATATGTAAATATGCCCTTCTTAGATACGTTTCAAGCTTCCTATCTAAATGATCCTTAAAAGAAGTACTGTCTTCCATAGGAATAGTAATACATTAGGCAAGAGTGGAAATTGCCCATCAACTTTAGGAACTGTTTCCCAAAGTTCTAAATTGGCTACAGATAAAGGATACAATTTCATAGACCTAGAAGAAGGGTTAAAAGAGGTACCAGGCTTAGACCATTATTTAGCAATCAGATTAGAAATAGCATCAGGAATAGGAAATACTTCAGGAGTAAAAACAGTAGTCTTAAATACAGAATTTAGACGATTACTAGTAGACATGTGCACAGCGAAAAAATTTGTTTCGGTTTGTGGACCGATTCAGATTTTTTCTAATTTCGTTTCGGATCTATTCAAATTCAGAAACATTCGAATGTATTCGTTTTCGATTAATTTGGATTCAAATAAATTTGGATGTATTCGGATGTATTCTGTTCGGATTCGATTCGTAAATTCGGAAGTTCGGTATGTGTTATCTTGATTCAGATGCTTCCAAGTTACACAAACAGAATTATTTCACCGTTCTATCTCACTAAATCAAATTTTTATATTGAATTATGATTAGTCCATGGCCATTCGAATGTAACAAATAAATCCGAACTAATTTGGATTTATTCGTTACAAATGCATTCGGATTAGTTTTGTTTCATTGCTAGGGTAATTTGGAAATTTGAATCGATTTGAATCTCCGAAAATGCCAAATTAGTCTGAATTTCGATTCGGAACGAAACGCACATGTCTAATTACTAGCTTTATCATCAGGAGGTTAGACTCCTCAATACCCAAAGTAAACAAAACTTCCTTTAAGAGAGAACGAATATATTCTATCATAAATAAAAAAGAAAATTTGTCTATATCTGTCTCTGACGTGGCATCCTCTGAATCAGAGGAAAACCCATCAGTAAAGGATACATCTGTACACTGAAGGTCAGAACTTAATTCACTAGGTTTAGGAAAAGCTTGTAAAACCCTTTTACGTTTATTTAAAGGCAGAATAGCAGTCATTGCCTTCTCTATAGCTGCAGCAATACAATCTTTCATTTCTGCAGTAATGCTATGTACATTAGACTGAGATGAAATAACAGTGTATTTGTACTAATAGATATATTATCAGCAATTAACAATTTGTCAGAACAAGAGCCACATAATTGAGCTGAAGAATTTAGATTAGCTTTATTACAACAAACACACTTAGCTTTGGTAGATACGTGTTCAGGCAGCTGAAATCCTATGGTAACATCAGAGGCAGGCTCAGTTTGAGACATAATTGCAAAAAAAAACTAAATTTGAAAAAAATTAATTAATTCTGCAAATTTATATCCATGCTCCTATATATGATATATATATATATATATATATATATATATATATATATATATATATATATATATATATATATATATATATATATATATATATATAAAACAGGCTTGAGAGAATGGGAAACAGAGCGAAAATTTATAAAATAAAAGAAAACGGATTCCTAAAATGCTGCATGAAAGCTCTCTAAGGCCTAGATTTAGAGTTTGGCGGTAGCCGTCAAAACCAGCGTTAGAGGCTCCTAACGCTGGTTTTAGGCTACCGCCGGTATTTGGAGTCAGTCAGGAAAGGGTCTAACGCTCACTTTCCAGCCGCGACTTTTCCATACCGCAGATCCCCTTACAATGGGATCTTTCTAACTACGGTATTTAGAGTCGTGGCTGAAGTGAGCGTTAGAAATCTAACGACAAAACTCCAGCCGCAGAAAAAAGTCAGTAGTTAAGAGCTTTCTGGGCTAACGCCGGTTCATAAAGCTCTTAACTACTGTGCTCTTAAGTACACTAACACCCATAAACTACCTATGTACCCCTAAACCGAGGCCCCCCCACATCGCCGACACTCGATTAATTTTTTTTAACCCCTAATCTGCCGACCGCCACCTACGTTATCCTTATGTACCCCTAATCTGCTGCCCCTAAAACCGCCGACCCCTATATTATATTTATTAACCCCTAATCTGCCCCCCACAACGTCGGCGCCAGCTACCTACAGTTATTAACCCCTAATCTGCCGTCCGCACGCCGCCGCCGCCAGCTACATTATAGCTATGTACCCCTAATCTGCTGCCCCTAACACCGCCGACCCCTATATTATATTTATTAACCCCTAATCTGCCCCCCACAACGTCGCCTCCACCTGCCTACACTTATTAACCCCTAATCTGTCGAGCGGACCGCACCGCTATTATAATAAAGTTATTAACCCCTAATCCGCCTCAATAACCCAATAATA
Source organism: Bombina bombina (assembly GCF_027579735.1). Taxonomy (NCBI): domain Eukaryota; kingdom Metazoa; phylum Chordata; class Amphibia; order Anura; family Bombinatoridae; genus Bombina; species Bombina bombina. The sequence continues at coordinate 588,055,814 of NC_069502.1, forward strand.
AATAGTATTAACCCCTAATCTGCCCTCCCTAACATCGCCGACACCTAACTTCAAGTATTAACCCCTAATCTGCCGATCGGAGCTCACCACTACTCTAATAAATTTTTTAACCCCTAAAGCTAATTTTAAACCTAACCCTAACACCCCCCTAAGTTAAATATAATTTTATTCTAACAAAATAAATTAACTCTTATTAAATAAATTATTCCTATTTAAATCTAAATACTTACCTGTAAAATAAACCCTAATATAGCTACAATATAAATTATAATTATATTATAGCTATTTTAGGATTAATATTTATTTTACAGGTAACTTTGTATTTATTTTAACCAGGTAAAATAGCTATTAAATAGTTATGAACTATTTAATAGCTAAAATAGTTAAAATAATTACAAAATTACCTGTAAAATAAATCCTAACCTAAGTTACAATTAAACCTAACACTACACTATCAATAAATAAATTAAATTAAAATACCTACAATTATCTACAATTAAACCTAACACTACACTATCAATAAATTAATTAAATACAATATCTACAAATAAATACAATGAAATAAACTAACTAAAGTACAAAAAATAAAAAAGAACTAAGTTACAAAAAATAAAAAAATATTTACAAACATTAGAAAAATATTACAACAATTTTAAACTAATTACACCTACTCTAAGCCCCCTAATAAAATAACAAAGCCCCCCAAAATAAAAAAATGCCCTACCCTATTCTAAATTAAAAAAGTTCAAAGCTCTTTTACCTTACCAGCCCTGAACAGGGCCCTTTGCGGGGCATGCCCCAAAGAATTCAGCTCTTTTGCCTGTAAAAAACCCCACATACAATACCCCCCCCCAACATTACAACCCACCACCCACATACCCCTAATCTAACCCAAACCCCCCTTAAATAAACCTAACACTAAGCCCCTGAAGATCTTCCTACCTTATCTTCACCATACCAGGTTCACCGATCGGTCCTCGGAAGTGTTGATCCAAGCCCAAGCAGTAGGCTGAAGAGTGACGTCCATCCTCGGGCTGAAGTCTGGATCCAAGCGGCGGCTGAAGAAATCCATCATCGGGCTGAAGTCGGAAGTCCATCATCGAGATGAAGTCTTCTATCAAGCCGCATCTTCAATCTTCTTTCTTCTGGAGCGGAGCAGAGCCATCTTCTTCAAAGCCGACGCGGAACATCCTCTTCTCCCGACGCCTACTCGCCGAATGACGGTTCCTTTAAATGACGTCATCCAAGATAGCGTCCCTCAAATTCCGATTGGCTGATAGGATTCTATCAGCCAATCGGAATTAAGGTAGGAATATTCTGATTGGCTGATGGAATCAGCCAATCAGAATCAAGTTCAATCCAATTGGCTGATCCAATCAGCCAATCAGATTGAGCTCGCATTCTATTGGCTGTTCCGATCAGCCAATAGAATGTAAGCTCAATCTGATTGGCTGATTGGATCAGCCAATCGGATTGAACTTGATTCTGATTGGCTGATTCCATCAGCCAATCAGAATATTCCTACCTTAATTCCGATTGGCTGATAGAATCCTATCAGCCAATCGGAATTCGAGGGACGCCATCTTGGATGACGTCATTTAAAGGAACCATCATTCGGCGAGTAGGCGTCGGGAGAAGAGGATGTTCCGCGTCGGCTGGAAGATGATGGCTCCCGAAGAAAGAAGATTGAAGATGCCGTTGATAGAAGACTTCAGCCGGATCATGGACCTCTTCAGCTCCCGCTTGGATGAAGACTTCAGCCGGATCATGGACATCTTCAGCCCCCCGCTTGGGCTTGGATCAAGACATCGGAGGAGTTCTTCTGGATCGATCGGTGAACCTGGTATGGTGAAGATAAGGTAGGAAGATCTTCACGGGCTTAGTGTTATGTTTATTTAAGGGGGGGTTGGGTTAGATTAGGGGTATGTGGGTGGTGGGTTGTAATGTTGGGGGGGTATTGTATGTGTTTTTTTACAGGCAAAAGAGCTGAATTCTTTGGGGCATGCCCCGCAAAGGGCCCTGTTCAGGGCTGGTAAGGTAAAAGAGCTTTGAACTTTTGTAATTTAGAATAGGGTAGGGCATTTTTTTTATTTTGGGGGTCTTTGTTATTTTATTAGGGGGCTTAGAGTAGATGTAATTAGTTTAAAATTGTTGTAATTTTGTCTAATGTTTGTAAATATTTTTTTATTTTTTGTAACTTAGTTCTTTTTTATTTTTTGTACTTTAGTTAGTTAATTTAATTGTATTTATTTGTAGGAATTGTATTTAATTAATTTATTGATAGTGTAGTGTTAGGTTTAATTGTAACTTAGGTTAGGATTTATTTTACAGGTAATTTTGTAATTATTTTAACTATTTGAGCTAATAAATAGTTCTTAACTATTTAATAGCTATTGTACCTGGTTAAAATAAATACCAAGTTACCTGTAAAATAAATATAAATCCTAAAATAGCTATAATATAATTATAATTTATATTGTAGCTATATTAGGGTTTATTTTACAGGTAAGTATTTAGCTTTAAATAGGAATAATTTATTTAATAAGAGTTAATTTATTTAGTTAGATTTAAATTATATTTAATTTAGGGGGGTGTTAGGGTTAAAGTTAGACTTAGCTTTAGGGGTTAATAAATTTATTAGAGTAGCGGTGAGCTCCTGTCGGCAGATTAGGGGTTAATACTTGAAGTTAGGTGTCGGCAATGTTAGGGAGGGCAGATTAGGGGTTAATACTATTTATTATAGGGTTATTGAGGCGGGAGTGAGGCGGATTAGGGGTTAATACATTTATTATAGTAGCGCTCAGGTCCGGTCGGTAGATTAGGGGTTAATAAGTGTAGTTAGGTGGAGGCGACGTTGGGGGCGACAGATTAGGGGTTAATAAATATAATATAGGGGTCGGCGATGTTAGGGCAGCAGATTAGGGGTACATAGGGATAATGTAGGTGGCGGGGGTGTACGGAGCGGAAGATTAGGGGTTAAAAATAATATGCAGGGGTCAGCGATAGCGGGGGCGGCAGATTAGGGGTTAATAAGTGTAAGGTTAGGGGTGTTTAGACTCGGGGTACATGTTAGAGTGTTAGGTGCAGACGTAGGAAGTGTTTCCCCATAGGAAACAATGGGGTTGCGTTAGGAGCTGAACGCGGCTTTTTTGCAGGTGTTAGGTTTTTTTTCAGCTCAAACAGCCCCATTGTTTTCTATGGGAGAATCGTGCAGGAGCACGTTTTTGAAGCTGGCCGCGTCCGTAAGCAACTCTGGTATTGAGAGTTGCAGTGGCGGTAAATATGCCTGTACGCTCCCTTTTTGGAGCCTAACGCAGCCATTCTGTGAACTCTCAATACCAGAGGTATTTAAAAGGTGCGGCCAGAAAAAAGCCAGCGTTAGCTACGCGGGTCGTTACCGACAAAACTCTAAATCTAGGCCTAAGTGTTTTCTGAGAACACTGAAAGAGCTGGGGGCGAAGCTTCTAACAACAATTTTAGTGTGAAAAGTTAGGCAGGAAAATTTTTAGAGCAAAAAAAAAAGTTGAAAAAAATGATGACACGTCACACTATGACATAAATAGCATCATCACATGACATGCAAAGCTGTAGTGATTTCTAATACACCTATCACTCTAAAAAGCAGGTAAGAATTTTGATTATATATACAAAAAAACAAAATTTACCTAAAACTAAATTAATTTATGCTTACTTGATACATAGTAGTAACATACATAGTAGATAAGGTTGAAAAAAGACTGAAGTCCATCGAGTTCAACCTATACAAATCTAAAATACTTACAAAAAGCTCCAGTTAAGCTTAAATAACCCCATTAAAATGTGACCCATTTAATACTAGCAATCATATCCATGAATTTTGTTTATATACAGAAATTTATCCAGACTATTTTTAAATGAATCTATGGTATTGGCATTCACTACCTCCTTTGGTAATGAGTTCCACAATTTTATTGCTCTTACAGTGAAAAAACGTTTCCGTTGCAGGAGATTAAATCTCCTTTCCTCCAACCTTAAATTATGACCTCTTGTCAGAAACAATTTTCTTGGAATAAAAAGAGCTTCTGCCATCTCTGTATATGGGCCTTGAATATATTTATATAAAGTAATCATGTCACCTCTCAATCGCCTTTTTCTAAAGAGAACAGACCCAGTTTGGCTAGCCTTTCCTCATAGGTTAATTTCTCCAATCCCCTTATTAGCTTTGTGGCCCTTCTCTGAACTTGTTCTAGTTCTGCAATATCTTTTTTAGCAATCGGTCCCCAGAACTGCACTCCAAACTCAAGGTGAGGTCTTACCAGAGCTTTATATAATGACAGAATTATGCTTTCCTCCCTTGAATCAATGCCTCTTTTAATACATGCTAGTATCGTATTAGCCTTTGAAGCCGCTGCCCTGCATTGTGCACTCATCTTTAGCTTGTTATCTATTACTACTCCCAAATCCCTTTCCTCCTGTGTTTGGCTAAGTCTTGTCCCATTTAAAAAATACGTAGCCTGCTTATTTTTACTTCCAAAATGTAGAACCTTACATTTTTCCGTATTAAATCTCATTTTCCATTCACTTGCCCATAGTTCTAATTTTAGCAAATCCCTTTGTAAAGAGAGTTCGTCCTGCTCTGACTTAATGACCTTACTTAACTTAGTATCATCTGCAAAAATAGAGATGTTGCTATTTAATCCTTGCTCCAAGTCATTTATAAAAATATTAAAAATAACAGGGCCCAGTACTGATCCCTGGGGGACGCCACTGATTACCTTTGTCCAATCTGAGTATGATCCATTTACTACTACTCGTTGCTCCCTATCTTTTATCCAGTTATTTATCCATGAGCTAACATTTTCAGATATTCCCAGTCCCTTAATTTTGTGCATTAATCTCTCATGTGGCACTGTATCAAATGCCTTTGCAAAATCTAAGTATATCACATCAACTGATTCCCCTTTATCTATATTTTTACTTACTTCCTCGTAGAATCTAATTAGATTAGTTTGACATGATCTATTTCTCCTAAAGCCATGCTGATTAGAACTCATAATCTTGTTTACACAAATATGCTCATCAATATAATCCCTTATAATCCCTTCAAATATCTTCCCCACTATTGATGTCAGACTAACTGGTCTATAGCTTCCTGGATCATCCCTGCTTCCCTCTGATGAATGTCTTTCTTTCCAGGTATGGAGAGTTTACGATTTAATTCCAATTACTAGTGGGAATTCACCTTCTGGCCAGCAGGAGGAGGTAAAGAACACCCCAGCAGAGCTGCTAAGTGTAACTTCCCTTAACCATAATCCCCAGTCATTCAGCTGAAGTAAAATGGAAAAAGAAGATAACACAAGGGTAAAGAGATGCCTGAGGTTTATACAAAAAATCCAGCCGTCTTAAAGGCAATAAGGGCGGGTCGTGGACTCTCCATGCCCTGAAAGAAAGAAATTTATCAGGTAAGCATGAATTGTGTTTTCTTTCCTATGGCATGGAGAGTCCACAATCCATTCCAATTACTAGTGGGAACCAATACCCAAGCTAGAGGACACAGAATAAAAGGGAGGGAGAACAAGACAGGCAACCTAAACAGAAGGCACCACCGCCTGAAGAACTTATCTCCCAAAGGAAGCCTCAGCCGAGGCAAAAGTACCAAATTTGTAGATTCTGGAAAAGGAATGCAATGAGGGTCAAGTGGTCACCTTCAAGATTTACTTCACTGAGCTTCAATTTTGAAAACCCAGAAAAAAGAGACAGCCCTAGTGGAATGAGCTGTATTTTGATCAGGAGGCTGTTGTCCAGCTGTCTCAAAAGCTAACCGGATAATACTTCTCATCCAGAGAGAAAGAGAACTAGAAATGGCCTTCTAACCCTTATGCTTACCAGCGAAAACAGCTAAAAGATCAGAAGATTGTCGAAAAACCTTAGTAGCTTGCAGATAAATTTGTAGAGTACGCACAATATCCAGGTTGTGCAACAGACGATCCTTCTGAAAAGAAGGGTTAGGACAAAAAGAAGGAACAACAAAATTCTTGATTGCTGTTGTGATCCGACAGGATCTTATGAAAAAGTCACCACTGAGAACAAAGGACCGCCTTATCAGCATGAAACATGAGGTAAGGAGAATCGCATTGAAGAGCCTAAGTTTTGAGACTATACGAAAAGCAAATTTATGCTTACCTGATAAATTTCTTTCTTTTGCGATGTACCGAGTCCACGGATTCATCCTTACTTGTGGGATATTCTCCTTCCTAACAGGAAGTGGCGAAGAGAGCACCACAGCAGAGCTGCCTATATAGCTCCACATTAACTCCACCCCCCAGTCATTCGACTGAAGGCCAAGGAAGAAAAAGGAGAAACTATAAGATGCAGAGGTGACTGAAGTTTTTAAACAAAAATTCTATCTGTCTTGAATAGACAGGGCGGGCCGTGAACTCGGTACATCGCAAAAGAAAGAAATTTATCAGGTAAGCATAAATTTTGTTTTCTTTTGCATGATGTACCGAGTCCACGGATTCATCCTTACTTGTGGGATACCAATACCAAAGCTTTAGGACACGGATGAAGGGAGGGACAAGACAGAAACCTAAACGGAAGGCACCACTGCTTGCAAAACCTCTCTCCCAAAAATAGCCTCCGAAGAAGCAAAAGTATCAAATTTGTAAAATTTGGAAAAGGTATGAAGCGAACACAAGTCGCAGATTACAAATCTGTTCAACAGAAGCATCATTTTTAAAAGCCCATGTGGAAGCTACCGCTCTAGTAGAATGAGCTGTAATCCTCTCAGGAGGCTGCTGTCCAGCAGTCTCATAAGCCAAACGGATGATGCTTTTCAGCCAAAAGGAAAGAGAAGTCGCCGTAGCCTTTTGACCCCTACGCTTTCCAGAATAGACAACAAACAAAGAAGATGTTTGACAAAAATCTTTGGTTGCCTGCAAATAAAATTTCAAAGCACGAACCACATCCAAGTTGTGCAACAGACGTTCCTTCTTACAAGAAGGATTAGGACACAGAGAAGGAACAACAATTTCCTGATTGATATTCCTGTTAGTAACACCCTTAGGTAGGAACCCAGGCTTGGTACGTAAAACCACCTAATCAGCATGGAACACAAGATAAGGCGAGTCACATTGTAATGCAGATAGTTCAGAAACTGTTTGAGCTGAAGAGATAGCAACTAGGAACAAAACTTTCCAAGATAAAAGCTTAATATCTATGGAATGCATGGGTTCAAACGGAACCCCCTGAAGAACTCTAAGAACTAAATTTAGACTCCATGGAGGAGCAACAGATTTAAACACAGGCTTAATTCTAGCTAAAGCCTGACAAAAAGCCCGAACGTCTGGAACATCTGCCAGACGCTTGTGCAACAAAATAGACAGAGCAGATATCTGTCCTTTTAGAGAACTAGCTGACAATCCTCTCTCCAATCCCTCTTGGAGAAAAGACAAAATCCTAGGAATCCTGGAGAAACCTTTGGATTCGCACCAAAAAAGATATTTACGCCATAACTTATGATAGATTTTCCTGGTAACAGGCTTTCGAGTCTGAATCAAGGTATTTATGACTGACTCAGAGAAACCACGCTTTGATAGAATCAAGCATTCAATCTCCAAGCAGTCAGTTGCAGAGAAATTAGATTTGGATGCTTGAATGGACCCTGAATCAGAAGGTCCTGTCTCAGCGGCAGAGACCATGGTGGAAGAGATGACATGTCCACCAGGTCTTCATACCAAGTCCTGCGTGGCCACGCAGGCGATATCAAAATCACTGATGCTCTCTCCTGTTTGATTCTGGCAATCAGACGTGGAAGAAGAGGGAAAGGTGGAAACACATAAGCCAGGTTGAACGACCAGGGTACTGCTAGAGCATCTATCAGTACAGCCTGAGGATCCCTTGATCTGGAGCCATAACGAGGAAGTTTGGCGTTCTGAAGAGACGCCATCAGATCCAATTCTGGTGTGCCCCATCGCTGAACCAGTTGAGCAAACACCTCCGTATGGAGTTCCCACTCCCCCAGATAAAAAGTCTGACGACTTAGAAAGTCTACCTCCCAGTTCTCTACACTTGGGATATAGATCGCTGACAGATGGCAAGAGTGAGCCTCTGCCCATTGGATTATTCTTGAGACCTCTATCATCGCTAAGGAACTCCTTGTTCCGCCCTGATGATTGATATAAGCCACAGTCGTGATGTTGTCCGACTGAAACCTGATGAATCTGGCTGAAGCCAGCTGAGGCTATACCTGGAGAGCATTGAATATCGCTCTTAATTCCAGAATATTTATCGGTAGGAGAGCCTACTCCCAAGACCACAAACCCTTTCTTTAGGGAATTCCAGACTGCACCCCAGCCCAGAAGGCTGTCGTCTGTCGTCACTATATCCCATTCTGGCCTGCGGAAACACATTCCCTGGGACAGATGATCCTGTGACAACCACCAAAGAAGAGAGTCTCTGGTCTCTTGATCCAGATTTATCTGAGGAGATAAATCCATATAATCCCCATTCCACAGATTGAGCATGCATAGTTGCAGTGGTCTGAGATGCAAGCGAGCAAACGGAACTATGTCCATTGCCGCTACCATTAGACCGATTACCTCCATACACTGAGTCACTGACGGCCAAGGAATGGAGTGAAGAGCTCGGCAGGTGGACAAAATCTTTGATTTCCTGTCCTCCGTCAGAAATATTTTCATGTCCACTGAGTCTATGAGAATTCCTAGAAATGAAACTCTTGTGAGGGGGGAAAGAGAACTCTTTTTTATGTTCACCTTCCACCCGTGAGATCTTAGAAAGGCCAACACTAAGTCCGTGTTCGACTTGGCTAATTGGAAGGTCGACGCTTGAATCAGAATGTCGTCTAGATAAGGCCACACTGCTATGCCCTGAGGCCTTAGAACCGCCAGAAGGGACCCTAGCACCTTCGTGAAGATACGTGGCGCCATGGCCAACCCGAAAGGAAGAGCCACAAACTGATAATGCTTGTCCAGAAAGGCTGAACCTGAGGAACTGGTGATGATCTTTGTGGATAGGAATGTGTAGATACGCATCCTTTAAATCCATGGTGGTCATATATTGACCCTCCTGGATCAATGGTAAGATAGTCCGAATGGTCTCCATCTTGAAGGATGGGACTGTTAGGAACTGGTTTAGGATCTTGAGATCCAGAATTGGTCTGAATGTTCCCTCATTTTTGGGAACAATAAACAGATTGGAGTAGAACCCCTGTCCTTGTTCTGCTTTTGGAACTGGGCAGATCACTCCCATGGTAAAAAGGTCTTCTACACAGCGTAAGAACGCCTCTCTTTTTGTCGGGTTTACAGACAATTGAGAAAGATGGAACCTCCCCCTTGGAGGGGAGTCCTTGAAATCTAGAAGGTATCCCTGGGTTACAATTTCTACTGCCCAGGAATCCTGAACGTCTCTTGCCCAGGCCTGAGCAAAGAGAGAGAGTCTGCCCCCTACTAGATCCGGTCCCGGATCAGGGGCTACCCCTTCATGCTGACTTAGTGGCAGCAGCAGGCTTTTTGGTCTGTTTACCCTTCTTCCAAGCCTGATTAGGTCTCCAGGTTGGCTTGGATTGAGCAAAATTCCCTTCTTGCTTTGCAGCAGAGGAAGAGGGACCACTTTTGAAGTTTCGAAAGGAACGAAAATGATTTTGTTTGCTCCTTATCTTATTTGACTTATCCTGAGGGAGGGTATGACCCTTACCTCCAGTAATGTCTGAAATGATCTCTTTCAGTGCAGGCCCGAATAAGGTCTTACCTTTGAAAGGGATGGACAAAAGCTTAGATTTAGATGACACATAAGCTGACCAGGACTTAAAGTGAAGGTTAAGTTTTAGGTATTACACTTCTTTCCCTGTAAATACTATCCAAATAAATGTGAGTTTAATTCATCAAAATTTTAGTATCGCTATATTAATGTATTTATTACCTGTTCTTTATCCTATTCATCAGACTGTTAAAACATCCCTTTTTTTTTTTCTTATCCAGGTCACGTTTTTTTCACAGCCAATTGAGACACTGGCTGTTAGGCGGCCGTCAAATTACGTCACCGCAAAACTCTCTCAAATGCGCATTCAATTCCTATCTGTTAGTCTCAACGCGCGTTCTAATTTTGCGCATGCGCTTTCTTCAATTCCTCCGGCTACGTCTTGGGTATTGACAATGTTGCAACTGTATCACGCCTGCGCTTTAGCTCAAACAAATTTTTCGGTCGAGTGGTGCGCATGCGCAATTGCTCCTGAAAAAGTGAACAAGCTTTTGAATGACGTACAGAGCGGGTGGGACTGCTCTGTACGTAATGTAATGAATAATCTGGAAATCAATGGAGGGAGGAGCTACAAACGGCCGGGAGAGTAAATATAACATGTTTATAAAACAAGAATCTATATACTAATGTTAAAGAATTTTTTAGCGATCATGGTATTTAGGACTTAACTAATATATTACAGGCAACAAAACAGCAAAACTTAACCTTCACTTTAAGCCATAACGCTCTACACGCTAAAATGGCAAAACCTGAATTCTTTGCCGCTAACTTAGCAAGATGAAAAGCGGCGTCTGTAATAAAAGAATTAGCCAATTTAAGAGCCTTAATTCTGTCCAAAATATCATCTAGTAGGGTCTCCATCTGAAGAGCCTCTTCTAGAGCCTCAAACCAAAAGGCAGCTGCAGTGGTTACAGGAACAATGCATGCTATAGGTTGAAGAAGAAAACCTTGATGAACAAAAATTTTCTTTAGGAGACCCTCTAATTTTTTATCCATAGGATCAATGAAAGCACAACTGTCTTCAATAGGTATAGTTGTACGCTTAGCCAGAGTAGAAATAGCTCCCTCCACCTTAGGGACCGTCTGCCATGAGTCCTTTATGGTGTCAGAAATAGGGAACATTTTCTTAAAAACAGGAGGGGGAGCAAACGGAATACCTGGTCTATCCCACTCCTTAGTAACAATGTCCGAAATCCTCTTAGGGACCGGAAAAACATCAGTGTAATCAGGAACCTCTAAATATTTGTCCATTTTAAACAATTTCTCTGGAACGACAATAGGGTCACAATCATCCAGAGTAGCTAAAACCTCCCTGAGCAATAAACGGAGGTGCTCTAGCTTAAATTTAAATGCCGTCATATCTGAATCTGTCTGAGTGAACTTCTTTCCTGAATCAGAAATCTCTCCCTCAGACAGCAAATCCCTCATCCCTACCTCAGAACATTGTGGGGGAATATCGGATACGGCTACTAAAGCGTCTTAACCCAGAGCTACTGCGCTTCCCTTGCAACCCAGGCAGTTTAGATAAAACTTCTGTGAGGGTAGTATTCATAACTGAAGCCATATCTTGCAAGGTGAAAGAATTAGTTGCACTAGAAGTACTTGGCGTCGCTTGTGCGGGCGTTACCGGTTGTGACACTTGGGGAGAACTAGATGGCAAAACCTGACTTCCTTCTGTCTGAGAATCATCTAATGCCAAATTTTAATAAGTCAAAATATGCTGTTTGCAATTTATAGACATATCAGTACAAGTGGGACAGATTCTAAGAGGGTGTTCCACAATGGCTTCTAAACAAATTGAACAATGAGTTTCCTCAGTGTCAGACATGTTTAACAGATTAGTAACAAAGCAAGCAAGCTTGGAAAACACTTTATTTAAAGAAAAAAACACAATCTGCAAAAACGGTAGTGTGCCTTTAAGAGAAAAAAACGCATACACAAACTGCAAAACAGGGTAAAATTGCTTCAAATTTTCCTAAATTTTTACAGTGTACCCACTAAGCCTTAGAAGGATTGCACCACAAGTAAAGAAACAATAACCCCACAAATGACAAAACCGGATTGAAATTTGTCTAAAAACTGGTTAAAACCCCTATTAGCACCTTGCCACAGCTCTGCTGTGGCCCTACCTGCTATTAGGAACAATAATCTGAGGATAAAGCTTCAAATAGGCCCTCAGAAGACTACCAGGAGCTCAGTAGAAGTTGCTTGCTGCTTGCCTGAATTACTAAGTGTGCAACTGAGGCACGAAAATAGGCCCCCCCACCTCACTCGATGTGGCTGGGGCCTACACAAATCTAGCAAACTATGTTTGAAAACCATGTGGGTTATAACAACCCTAAATAAGCCAAATGACCCCTCAAAGAAACGTTCCCAGAAACATAAAAAAACGTTACTCCCAGAACACACAAACGTTTGTCACTTTCTAATAAACAAACTAAGTGCCCAAAAAACTTAGCCCTTCATGCAAGCTAATAACACCTCTTTCATACTAGGATTACTGCTTACCCTTCCCCTAATGGGGATACTGTCAGCCTTTCTGAGTTAACACAGTCTCTGCAGAAAATATGACTGAACGTACCTCATTGCTGCATAGCAAGAAACCGTTCCGCACACTGAAGTTTTCCTGTACTCCCCAGCTACTGTGGGAACAGCAGTGGACCTTAGTTACAAATGCTAAGATCATAATCCTCCAGGCAGAAATCTTCATCTATGTCCTGCCTGAGAGTAAATAGTACAACACCGGTACCATTTAAAAATAACAAACTCTTGATTGTAGTTAAAATTAAACTAACATCTTAACACCTCTTTCACTTTACCCTTCCTGCTTAGAGCTGGCAAAGAGAATGACTGGGGGGTGGAGTTAAGGGGGGAGCTATATAGGCAGCTCTGCTGTGGTGCTCTCTTTGCCACTTCCTGTTAGGAAGGAGAATATCCCACAAGTTAGGATGAATCCGTGGACATCATGAAAAAGAAATAAAAAATATCAAGCAGAGAAAAATGTTTCCAGAATAATAACTTAATATCAACTGAAAGCATAGGCTTAAACAGAGCCTGATGAAAATTTAAGAACAAGGATAAGACTCCAAGGAGGAGCAAAAGGGTTAAACACAGGCTTGGTTCTGACCATGCATGAACAAAAGATAGAATATCTGGCAGATCTGCCAAACACTAGAATAAAAGACTAGACAGTATGGAAACTGACCCTTCAGAGTACTGACTGACAAAATCCTTCTCCAGGCCATCCTGAAGAAAGGAAGAAATGTAGGGAATTCTCACCTGACTCCAAAAGAAAACCCTTAGATTTGCACCAATAAAGGGATTTACGCTATACGTTATGGTAAATCTTACGAGAAAAAGGTTACGAACTTGGAGCAAGGTAACAAGATCTACTCAGAAAAAAAGCACGCCTAGAAGACGAGGCGAGCAATCTATAAACAGTTAGTTTCAGCGAAGGTTAGATTTGGGTGGAGGAAAAGACCTCAAAGTAGAAGGTCCTTAAGCAGAGGCCACCTCCAAGAGGTAAGAGATTACATCTTCACCAGATCAAGAACCAGATCCTGTGAGGCCAGGCCAGAGCTACGAGAATCACAGACTCTCCTTCCTGAGATACGAGCTAAACTCGAGGAAGGAGGGCAACATGAAGAAACAAGAATGCTAGATCGAAATCCCAAGTTACCGCCAGAGCGGTGATCAAAACTGAGATCAGATGATCCTAACCGGTAACCTAAAAGCTTGGCGGAAGTTGAGATGCCATGAAACAAACTCCGGAACCCCCTACATGAGGGATAACCTTGAGAATACTTCCGAATGGAGAGCCCACTCCCCTGGAAGAAAAGTCTACCTACTCAGAAAGTCCGCTTGCAAGTTGACCACCCCTGCGAATCATCACCTTCAGAGCTAAGGAACTCTGAGTTCCTCCCTGTTGGATGATGTGCACTACAGAGGAGATGATGCCAAACTGAAATCTGATGAATGGGACCGAACCTAATTGAGGCCAAGCTGTAGAGAAGGTAAGATTGTTCCAGGATGGTGATTGGGAGAGAAGACCCCTCTTGAGTCCAAAGACCCTAAGTCTGTAAAGAACCCAAATCTGCTTTCCAGCCTGAGAGGCTGTCTTCCGTAGTCACAATTTCCCAAGATGGTCGCAAGTAACAAGTTCCCTGAGACAGAGATCCTGAGCATCCCCTAAGATAGAGAGTCTCTCGTCATTGAGTCAAGGACTATCCTCTGAAAGAGATCCAAGAGGTCTATGTTCCAATGACCGAGGATGCATAACTGTAGAGGTCTCAGAAGGACATTAGTAAAAGGAATAAACCAATTACTTCCCTACACTGAGCCACTGAGGGATGTATAGAGGATTGAAAAGAAATACAGGAAGCAAGAAATTTGGATTTTCTGAACTTCGTCAGAGAAAACAAACAAAAAACTTCATAGACAGAAAATCTATAATCATTCCCAAAAGCATACCCTAGTATCTTGGTACCAGGGAACTCTTCCCCAGATTCTTCATCCACCGAGTGTACAAACAGTGGACAACAGAGAATTCAAATTAAATCTTGTTAAAAGAAAGATGGTACCTGAACCAAGATATCATCCAGTTATGCAGCCACAGCAATGCCCTGAGATCTGATCACAGCCAGAGAGACCCTAGAACCTTCGTAAAGATTCAAGGCACCGTGGCAAGACTGAAAGGAAGGGCCACAAAGTGAAAGTGTTTGTCCAGAAAGGCAAAACTAAGGAAAAGAAAAAGTTCCTTGTGAATAGCAACATGAAGGAATGCAACCTTTAGCAGGATGGGAGATAGACTATCCCTCCTAAACCAAAAGGAGAATAGAAGAAATAGTCTCCCTTTTGAAGGATGGAACTCCAGTTCTAAAAAATTCTGTTATAGTAGCTTATTGCGAAACAAATTGTCAAAGCCGAGCCCAGATCTGAACCTGAGTATCCTGGTTCCTAGCCAGTCTCTCAATTCCTGCATCACCGGAGGACTCTGCCGCCAGAGGAACAGGAACAATCACTCCAAGAGAAGTGAAAACCCTTACACATATTAAGAAAGCCTCTTTCATTAACATCAGAGAGGATCAGATTTGAATCCTATACAGTATCTCTGAGACTACCTTAAAAAGGGATTTCCAGCTCTAGCGGCTGGATTCAAATCAACAACTCTTGAGTTGTAAGCAACTAGCTAACAACTAGGCTACATTGGCTACAAGTACTTGTTCCAAGGCTGTCTCAAAATCAGCCAGACCAGGAGTAATAAAGGAAAAAATGCAATAGATTCAAATTCAAGAGACAAAAGCAAACATCATCTCCAAGAAGGAGATTATTCTTAAAGGCTAAAGTCGCTCACCCTTGAGGACGTGGAACTGTCACAGCAATGTTCAGGAACAATCCTGAAACTTCAGCTGCTGAAACTATCTCAGCCTGCTGCTCTGTCTCCGGGTGTACTTTATTTAATTTAATAAGAACATAAAAAAATTAAAATTGTCTTTTAAAAGAGCAAATGCCTCGTGAGAGGCATGAACTCACGACCTTCAGATTATGAGACTGACGCGCTACCTACTGCGCTAACAAAGCCTAACTGGCGATTAAATTAATCCCACAAAAAACAACTGAGTATGATACATGAAAACATACATGTCAGACAAAACAATTGTCGAATAAGATTATAGGTCTATATAAAAATTTAGAAAAAAATATAGCATGAAAAAAAACACACATGAAAAATAAGTCCCCATACATAAAACGGAATATTAAAAATTTCCTCATATGAGATAGATTAATACATAGAGTACCTGTACCATACAGGGTAAACCATTATGTACAAAAGTTAAGTTAAAATGAACTGAAATTATGATTGAGGGCACTAGAATGCTAAGAGTTTTCATGCTACCATCAGCATGATAAACACCTAGTACATGTGTAAATAAATCCTGAAGAGATTGAAAGCAGATGAGACACATTAAATATTAAAAATGTGATAGATCATATAACGAAAACTGCCACTAGATGGCAGACACTACCAAGAGTTTCATAATCAAAATGCATTCATCAGCAGTGTAATATCGCCTGACAAATATAAAATGAACTGGTTAAAGCAGTCATCCAAAATGAAATACATAGAAGTGCACAAAACGATATGGGCTAGGAAACACAATGGAGTCAGAAAAAAAAAAAAAAAAAAAAAAAAAAAAAAAAAAACGCCTAAAGAAACCTGTGGCGGGAAAATTAACCCCACTGCAACTGGTTTCAGTCTCAATACCAAATAAAGACTGTAAATACATAGGAGCATACTTACTTTGTGCCGCTCTGACAAAAACACCCTCTGCCTACCAGTGTACACATAGGCTATGACGGGGACCTTCTAATAATTGCAGAAGTAAAGAAGAGAACTACTACCAGTCTCAAAAAAACTCACAAAGAAATGGCGAGTAGCCAGATTACTGCGGGGCGTCTTCAGCCCCTCCACCTGAAACCGCAATATAAACTCATGCCAAAATAGTAAGTACTGGGAACTCTACAATGGTCCCATAGTGTAACTCCAGAGTGAAGGGTAAAAACTACAGGACATCCCCCAGCCTCTTACTGAATAAATCTTTGCGGTCAAATGGTGGTTTAACATGAAACCACAACATACCTCCCAACATTTCAAAATTCAAAAGAGGGACCCCACCCCCCCCCCCCACGGCAAAAAATTTAAATGTGGTAGGCAGTAACAAGGGCAGGGCTTAAAAAATCATAAGACCAAAGTAATATAAATAAAATTCTGAATAAAGTCATATCTTTTAATACTCTTAGGCAGCAAATGAAACACAAGCTCAAACCACTGGTATAGCTATGTGAGCTCTGTATTTAAAGGGACATTAAACACCTAATGAAAATGGCTGAAACCTACTTTTTCTTATAAATAAAAATAAAATAATCACTGCAGTTTATTTTATATGTTCCTCTTACCCCAAACTTTTCAAAGGGATTGTTTTGAAATACAGTGTTGAGCCAGTGCCACATTTCCTATGTAAGCTGCCATATTGTAGTGTGCGTTACAGGGCTCATTAGTCACATGACACAGCATATTGGCTGTTACAGTACTTAGAGAATATAACATTTGCCTGCAGTGTGTGAGCTGCAGTGAGACACATTTATTTCTCAGTCAGGGTGTAAATAGATTTCATTTGCCAGTCTATTGTATATAATACACATTATGCAGCAAATGCTAAGTGCATTACCTATTTTTTTTAACTTCCCCCCACAGTTTTACTTTTTCAAACTCCACAAGTTTTCTGCTCTAAGCAGAGCGTTCAGTCACTGTTGTTGTCAATTACTGACATCATGCTCCAGGAGGGGGGAGAGGGAGGGGGAAACTATAACGGAACGGAGTGTAGTTTGTGGAGATGATTTCTGCCTTTCATGACCTTTGATCCTGGTAATGTGAATCACTAAGGGCTGACAGCTTAGTGTTCGTTTAGCAAGGATCGTTCCGTATGCATTATTTATCAGTGTGATCTTCTCCACAGATGCCCCTCGAGATGCCCCTCGCTGAAATAAAAAAACGGCCATACCATTTTATCGAGTAAAACAGGAGGTTAGCCCCAGACCTGAGGAAGATCTAAGTCTTTAAGCTGCTGTTGAGGCTGCCGGCATCTAGCTGCGTACTTCCTTAATAATTATACTGATTAAGAATGATGCAGAATAAAAAGTCTGCAAGAGCGTTAGTACAGGGACCCTAAGAGTGAAATAAGGGAAGCGAATGAACCCACTCTTAGGTTCATTAACCCTAAGTACTAACTTGCACGTTATTGTCACCGCTCACTTACCTACAGCGCTGGTATTGCAGGTTTTTATAAACCCGGCGATAAAAGGCAAGAAGTGAGCGTAGAGCAAAATTGAGCTCCATACCGCACTCCAATACCAGTGCTGCTTAAGTCAGCGGTGAGCTGGTTGTACGTGCACGATTTCCCCATAGACATCAATGGGGAGAGCCAGCTGAGAAAAAGTCTAACACCTGCAATAAAGCAGCGTAAAGCTCAGTAACGCAGCCCCATTGATTCCTATGGGGAAACACATTTTATGTTTACACCTAACATGAACCCCAAGTCTAAACACCCCTAATCTTACACTTATTAACCCCTAATCTGCCTCTCCGGACATCACCGCCACTATAATAAACATATTAACCCCTAAACCGCCGCACTCCCGCCTCGCAAACATTAGTTAAATATTATTAACCCCTAATCTGCTGTCCCTAACATTGCCGCCACCTATTTACATTTATTAACCCCTAATCTGCCGCCCCCAAAGTCGCCGCCACCACTATACTATATTTATTAACCCCTAACCCTAACACCCCCTAACTTAAATATAATTAAATTAAATCTCAATCAAAGCTACTATTAATAACTAAATAATTCCTATTTACAACTAAATACCTGTAAAATAAACCCTAAGCTAGCTACAATATAACTAATAGTTACATTGTATCTAGCTTAGGTTTATTTTTATTTTACAGGCAAGTTTGCATTTATTTTAACTAGGTAGAATAGTTACTAAATAGTTATTAACTATGTAATAACTACCTAGCTAAAATAAATACAAATTGACCTGTAAAATAAAACCTAACCTGTCTTACACTAACACCTAACCTAACCCTACAATTAAATAAATTCCCTAACTGAAATACAATTAACTAAATTCAAAACAACTAGCTAAATTACAAAAAACAAACAAACACTAAATTATAAAAAATAAAAAACAAATTACAAGATCTTTAAGCTAATTAAACCTAATCTAATAGCCCTATCAAAATAAAAAAAGGCCACCCAAAATAAAAAAAAAACCCTAGCCTAAACTAAACTACCAATAGCCCTTAAAGGGACAGTCAACACCAGAATTTTTGTTGTTTAAAAAGATAGATAATCCCTTTATTACCCATTCCCCAGTTTTGCATAACCAACACTGTTATATTAATATACTTTTAACCTCTGTGATTATCTTGTATCTAAGGCTCTTCTGACCACCCCTAATCACATGACTTTTAGTTATTATCTATTGACTTGCAGTTTAGCCAATTAGTGCAGTGTCTGCCACAACTCACGGGCGTGATCACAATGCTATCTATATGGTTTACCTGAACTACTCTCCCCTGCTGTGAAAAGCAAATACAAAAGCATGTGATTAGAGGCGGCCTTCAAGGTCTTAGAAATTATCATATGAGCCTTTCTAGGTTTGCTCTCAACTAGAATACCAAGAAAACAAAGCAAAATTGTTGATAAAAGTAAATTGGAAAGTTGTTTAAAATTACATGCCCGATTTGAAAAATAAAAGTTTTTTTGGGCCTTGACTGTCCCTTTAAAAAGGCCTTTTGCAGGGCATTGTCCCAAATAAATCAGCTCTTTTACCTGTAAAAAAATACAAACACCCCCCAACAGTAAAACCCACCACCCACACAACCAACCCTCCAAATAAAACCCTAACTAAAAAAACCTAAGCTCCCCATTGCCCTGAAAAGGGCATTTGGATTTGCATTGCCCTTAAAAGGGCATTTAGCTCTATTGCAGCCCAAACCCCTAATCTAAAAAAAAAACCCAATACACTCTTAAAAAATCCTAACACTAACCCCCGAAGATCCACTTACAGTTTTGAAGAGCCGACATCCATCCTCAATGAAGCTGGGAGAAGTCTTCATCCAAGCGGCAAGATGTCTTCAACAAAGCCGGCAGAAGTGGTCCTCCAGACGGGCAGAAGTCTTCACCCAGATGGCATCTTCTATCTTCATCCTTCTGACGCGGAGCGGCTCCATCTTTAAGACATCCGGCGCGGAGCATCCTCTTCAATCGACGGCTTCTTCTACAATGACGGTTCCTTTAAATGATGTCATCCAAGATGGCGTCCCTTAGATTCCGATTGGCTGATAGAATTCTATCAGCCAATCGGAATTAAGGTTGAAAAAATCCTATTGGCTGATGCAATCAGCCAATAGGATTGAACATCAATCCTATTGGCTGATGCAATCAGCCAATAGGATTGAGCTTGCATTCTATTGGCTGTTCCAATCAGCCAATAGAATGCAAGCTCAATCCTATTGGCTGATTGCATCAGCCAATAGGATTTTTTCAACCTTAATTCTGATTGGCTGATAGAATTTTATCAGCCAATCGGAATCTAAGGGACGCCATCTTGGATGACGTCATTTAAAGGAACCGTCATTGTAGAAGAAGACGTTGATTAAAGAGGATGCTCCGCGCCGGATGTCTTAAAGATGGAGCCGCTCCACGTCGAAAGGATGAAGATAGAAGATGCCGTCTGGGTGAAGACTTCTGCCTGTCTGGAGGACCACTTCTGCCGGCTTAGTTGAGGACATCTTGACGCTTAGATGAAGACTTCTCCCGGCTTCGTTGAGGATGGTTGTCGGTTCTTCAAAACTGTAAGTGGATCTTCTGGGGTTAGTGTTAGGATTTTTTAAGGGTGTATTGGGTGGGTTTTATTTTTAGATTAGGGGTTTGGGCTGCAATAGAGCTAAATGCCCTAGTTAGGGTTTTATTTGGGGGGTTGGTTGTGTGGGTGGTGGGTTTTACTGTTGGGGGGGTAGTTTGTATTATTTTTTTTTACAGGTAAAAGAGCTGATTTCTTTTGGGCAATGCCCCGCAAAAGGCCCTTTTAAGGGCTATTGGTAGTTTAGGCTAGGGTTTTTTTTTTATTTTGGGTGGGCTTTTTTTATTTTGATAGGGCTATTACATTAGGTGTAATTAGTTTAAAGATCTTGTAATTTGTTTTTTTATTTTCTGTAATTTAGTGGGGGTTTTTTTGTAAATTAGCTAATTGTATTGAATTTAGTTAATTGTATTTAATTTAGGGAATTTATTTAATTGTAGGGTTAGGTTAGGTGTTAGTGTAAGACAGGTTAGGTTTTATTTTACAGGTCAATTTGTATTTATTTTAGCTAGGTAGTTATTAAATAGTTAATAACTATTTAGTAACTATTCTACCTAGTTAAAATAAATACAAACTTGCCTGTAAAATAAAAATAAAACCTAAGCTAGCTACAATATAACTATTAGTTATATTGTAGCTAGCTTAGGGTTTATTTTACAGGTATTTAGTTTTAAATAGGAATTATTTAGTTAATGATAGGAATTTTTATTTATATTTATTTTAATTATATTTAAGTTAATTTAGTTTAAGGGTTAATAAATTTAGTATAGTGGTGGCAGCGACGTTGGGGGTGGCAGATTAGGGGTTAATAAATGTAGGTAGGTGGCAGCGATGTTAGGGGCAGAAGATTAGGGGTTAATAATATTTAACTAGTGTTTGTGAGGCGGGAGTGCGGTGGTTTAGGGGTTAATATGTTTATTCTAGTGGCGGCGATGTCGGGAGCGGCAGATTAGGGGTTAATAAATTTATTTTAGTGTTTGCGATGCGGGAGGGCCTCGGTTTAGGGGTTAATAGGTAGTTTATGGGTGTTAGTGTACTTTTTAGCACTTTAGTTATGAGTTTTATGCTACAGCTTTGTAGTGTAAAACGTATAACTACTGACTTTAAAATGCGGTACGAATCTTGACGGGATAGGGTGTACCACTCACTTTTTGGCCTCCCAGGACATGCTTGTAATACCGCGCTATGGAAGTCCCATTGAAAAAAGACTATATGCAATTTGCGTAAGTTGATTTGCGGTACGGCCTCCATTACTCTTACTAAATAGATTGACATGGACACAGCATAACCCCAATCCTTGCTTGCAGGGAAAGGTACCTATTAAAGGATCAAATATCTTCAGACACCATCTTCGCACATCCTTCCTTGACAGGGGCAAAGAGAATGACTGGGGATTATGGGTAAGGGAAGTAATACTTCACGGCTCTGCTGGGGTGCTCATTGCCTCCTCCTGCTGGCTAGGAGTTGAATTCCCACTAGTAATTGGAATGAAATTGTGGACTCTCCATGCCATAGGAAAGAAATAAAGCCTAATGGATACTTCTATTATAACTATATAAAATGTGATTATCAACATTCCATGAGACTAACATAATACTTTGCATCCTAATTTATAAATAAATTACTAGCTCAAAAAAAAAACCTGTATGTTTACAGACTCTACCTTGACAAATATTTAGCCACAAATAAAGTTCCTGAAAAAGAGTACTGAATTACTGACTCAAGGCGATGTATACAAACAATATATAACAACTTTACTTAAAAAGTGCCTAATCCATAGCTGAGAGTGTCTTATATAAGTATATACTTACCGTGTAAGACACCCATCCACATATAGCAGACAGCCAAACCAGTACTGAAACATACCAGCAGAGCTAATTGTATAAGAGTATACTGTCGATCTATAAAGGGAGGCAGCAGATGAATCCCTATGACCGATTTACAGAGAGCCTTATGAAAAGCTTTCCTATAGGCAAAAACATTCTATCATCAGGCAATACTCCCTTCACATCCCTCAGACAAACACTGCACTTAGAGAGGAACTGGGCTTCAATTTGCTTAGAAGCGCCTTTCACTAAAGAAATCAAGCACATCATGCTTCCCCAACTCTTAATGAGGCAAAGATTTTAAAACTGAGGTATAAGTGAGGTGGAAGTTGTATTTATAGGCATTTGAGGTTTTGGAAACTTTGCCCCCTCCTGGTAGGAATGTATATCCCATCAGTAACTAGCTTGAGGACTCTCACCACCTATATGAAATAAATATACATCCTCAGTAAACTATTTGCATGTTTTTGATTAAAGGAACATGTAGAACTCATATATTCTAATAAACATTTAAATATTATTATTATTATTTCTTTCGTAAAATGATGATAGTCCATAGGGCTCCATAACATGTGGGATATAATTCCCACCACTAGGAGGTGGCCAAGAACCCACACAAGAGTTTAAGTTCCCTCCCACCTCTATTCAGTTCTGTTCTTGGCCTCCCAGGAGAAGGTTGAGAATAGTGGTGTTACAGCTACTTGCTTATGGGTTATAGTTAGGGAGGTCAGACCAATGTGAGACCCTTTATCCCTGGGACATATCATCCACAAAGAAGACATGATACAGGGACATAAAAATATCCTGTTATGTGCGCAGTATCTCCCAAGGGATTTCAGCCATAACTACCCTCATGCGTCACAGGGACATGTCCCTCAGTCTCCCTTGTAAGATATTGGTATTTCTTTAGAAAATATCTGCTGTACTTGTACAAGCACTGCATGGCTCTCTACTGGATACTGCTACAGTTTGCTGACTGGTAAGCTGGTGAAAGGAAGCTACTTTAAGTTTAGACCCTTTGGCAGCCCTAGAACCCCTTTTTCAACAACTTTTAAAAATGGGTGTATAACCCTTTAATATTTGTGGGGCATGTTTTTTAGTAATTTATTCAAAAACTTTATTTTGGTGTTTTGTTTCACTATTATAAAGCCTCTCTGAGGCACTGGCAATGTTCCGGGTTGTAGCCCCGCCCCCTCATCTTTGCAGTCTTTTCCTCCTCATTCCAGAGCTGCAGTTGCGGCGGAAAAGGCTTTGGGAGCATATGTTCAGTGTTTTACTACAGAATCCCGCTTATAACGGTGATCCAGTAGAGGGCGTGAGTACCCACGCAGGAGCTGCCAGGGGGTCACTTAGGGGTACTTTCTTATGAAAGGTGTCTTAGGGCCTAGCTATTACCTTACTCTATTACAGCTTGTAAGTGTCAGGGGAGTAAATTGGTTTGTGTAGAGGGCTCTCTACTATTTTCTTTTATCCTGTCTTTTCATACTCTGTTACAGTGTGATATGTTTGCAGATTATGGAACCCAGTGAATCTGTCCCCACTTAATCTATGTCTAACACTATGGAAGAGGGTCCTACAGATGCCTCTTCCTGTACATATTAGTCTGTTTTGCAAATATATTTCAGTGTGCCAGGTTAATCAACTTTGTAGTAGTTGTGAACCTCAATTTCTGCATGCTAATCAGCCTCATACCTCTTCTTACTCTATGGAATTATATTCTATATATATTACTCAGGGAACCTCTACTGACTTTACTCCTGAGTTTAAAGATAATTTACACAGGGTTATTGCAGATATGGCAGAATATTTAGCATCTATCTCAAAGCCAAGTAATCGTAAACGCAAATCTGGGTATTTGCCTCGCTCTCTTGATGTGAACATGCAAACTCCTTCCCCTCAACCTCCTGAGTTTTGACTCTGAGGACTCAAAATCATTCAGTTCAAATGGGGAGCCTGTCCCTGACTCTGAATTTGACAGTGCTTTCAGATTTAAGTTGGAACATATTCACACCTTATTGCTTGGGGTACTGAGAACTCTGGGTATTTCTGAAGAAAAACCTGCTGAAAACAAGCCTGTAATTCAGTTAAATTTGTTTTCAAAGCTCCTCCTAAGACTCCAGGGGTATTTCAAGTTCCAGATTTGGAATGGAAATGTTTGTATCCCTTTTGCTCTTTCTTCTAGGTTTAAGAGAATGTACCCGGTTCCAGAGCAGAACATGGAATTATGGGAAACCATACCTAAGGTTAATGGAGCTATTTCCACTCTTGCCAAACTCACTACCATCCTCATGGAGGATAGCCTCTCTTTCAGAGATCCAATGGACCGCAAAATGGGTCCTGAGAAAGCTCTTCCTTCAGACAGGTTTTCTGCTTAAACCAGCAGTCTATAACCTGTGTGGCTGCGGCAGGGGCTCTTTGGTGCAATTCCCTATCCAAAATGATTTCTGACAAATCCTCTGCTGAGGATCTCCAAAAATTGCATTAAAACCCTTAAAATGGCTAACACCATTATTTGTGATGCAGTAATGGATATTATCGAGATTGATGTCAAGAATATGTCTATGGTAGTTATTGCAAGAAGGGCCTTATGGTTAAAATCATAATCAGCATACATGGTTTATAATAATAGACTGATATCTTCTATTTGGTTCTGACTTGAACTCCATTATTAAGACTTTTACTGGTGGGAAAGGAGCTTTTCTCCCTCAGGAAAATAAATCCATCAGAAAGAACAGACCAGGTAATTGGTTTTGCTCCTTTCGTTCCTCAGAAGATCAGAAGTCCTAATCTTCTCAGAAGTCTGAGCCTTCCAAGCCGGCCTGGAATCCTGGTTCTTCATGGGCAAAGAACAAACAGTCAAAGAAATCCAACACCAACCCCAAATCTGCATGAAGGTGCGGCCCCCAGACCAGAACCTGGTAGGGGGCAGACTTTGAGTCTTTTTCAAAAGGCCTGGCTCCAGTCAGTCCGGGACCCCTATGTTCAAAACATCATATCCCAGGGTTACAAGATAGGCTTTCACTCCAGGCCTCCGTGAGTACTATTCCATCTGTCTCATGTCTCCAAAACATATGGAAAGGCACCTATCTTTCTGCAATGTGTTCAGGATTTAGAGGATATGGGAGTAATTATCCCAGTACCTGTGTCTCAACTGGGTCAAGGGTTTTACTCACATTTTCAAAATGGAAACCATTCACACAATTTTACCCTTAATACAACAGGGTCAGTTCATGTCTACTATAGACATAAAGGATGCCTGCACATCCCTGTACACAGGGACCACCATCAATTCCTAAGGTTTGCATTCCTAGACAAACACTACCAAGTGTCACCCTTCCATTTGGTTTGGATAAAGCTCCTCACATCTTTAAAGGTGCTAGGAGCATTGCTGGTGGTGATCAGAGTTCAGGGGAACTCAATTGCCCCTTATCTGAACAATATCCAGCATAAGAGCAATGTTAGAACTAATCATATAGATGCACCAGTGGCCTTTCAATTTATTACAGCAGGACATAGCTTGAGCGAAGGTACTTGAACAGGTATGTTGTCCAAGAAGAGGGGGTGACAGAGAGGCTATTTTGAAACAAAGAGAATTGTACTGGATTTATGAACTGGATATGGATTGGGATCTATTTAATTAAGTGAAAAGCCTTAAAAGTCTAGATTGAGGAGAGGATAATATTTGAGAATGTTGTGAACATTGTATACAGCTTGGATCAATATATATAGTAGCAATCTAGACTAGAAAGATGAAAAAACATACTTTTTTTGTTGTATTGTACATAATGAAAGTAGGTAATAATTTGTGAGCCATTTATCTTCTAGGAGTCACAGGTGTAGTTGTGAAAGGGATGATTGGGAGGTGGGGCTTATTGGAAGACTCAACATAGATTCAGTCCAGATGCGTCCATTCCTGACAGAATCACGCAGAATAAACTTCAGAAAGTGCAACGTGCTTCATTTCCATCAGTAGTTCAATGTACAGAAGTAATTCGTCTTATGGTTGCCCAATCAATGGTCAAAGGATTATCTACAATTAAATCTACAATTAAATCATCAAGCGGGTACCCGCAGTCCACTGGCTATGTAGGAAGTTTCTAAGATTCCGTCTTGGGCAGAGAGGAATCAACGCTCCCAATCAGCAGTTCACATACCAGGTGTGAACAACTGGGAAGAGGATTTTAACTCAGCTGACAATCGGTCCAACCAAGAGAATAGTCTCTCCATCAGGATATCTTCAATCAACTAGTGATCAAATGGGGTCTACTGGATCTGATGGCCTCTCATTTAAATCACAAACTTCCAAAGTATTGCACATGATCAAGAGATCCAAAGGCTCAAATGATAGACACCTTGGTGTGTCCATGGAATTTTCATCTAGCCCACATGTTCCCTCTGTTTGTTCTTCTTCCAAAAGGAATTGCTCGAATTAAACAGCCTCAGTAATCTTGATTGCTCCGGCTTAGCCCCGTAGAACATGGTTTGCAGATCTAGTGTAGATATCCTCATCTCCTCCATGGCTTCTATCTCTAAGACAAGATCTGTTGTTTCAAGGACCCCTTTTCCATCAGGATTTTAAATCTATAAGTAAATGGTTTGAATGCCTAGTTTTGAAACAGAGGTTTCTCTAAGTCAGTCATTAACACTCTGATTAAAGCTAGAAAACCTGTTGCACATAAAAATTATCACAACATTTTCAGAGCATATTTTGAATGGTGCTCTTCCAGAGGTTTTTGTTTTAGAATTCCTAGAAGACTTCAATTTTTACAAGATGATCTTGACAAGGGTTTGTCTGCTAGTTTCCTAAAAGGTCAAATTTCTGTTTTATCTGTCCTTTCTCATAGAAAGTTAGCTAAGCTTCCAGATGCTCATACTTTTGTCCAGGCACTAATAAGAATTAGGCCAGTTGTGAGACCTATATCTCCCCCCTGGAATTTGAATCTAGTCATTTCTGTTTTGCAAGGTCCTCCATTTGAACCAATGCATTCCAGTGATATCAAACTTTTATCTTGGAAACAGATCTTTTTGTTAGCAATCTCCTCAGCGAGGAGAGTTTCTGAGTTGGCAGCTTTGTCCTGTGATTCTTCATTTTTAGTTACTCACAAACATAAGGCTGTACTTCGAACCAAATATGACTTTCGTCCTAAGGTAGCTTCTTGAGAAAATATCAATCAGGAGATTGTTGTTCCTTCTTTTTGTCCAGAACTGGCTAAAGTTATATCTTCAAGCTACTAAGGTATTCAGACAGACAATCTTCCATCTTGTTTGTTTATTACCCCTCCTAAGGGACAAAAGGCTACTACTCTATCTTTAGCTTCTTGGCTCAACAGATGATTCACAAGGCTTACTTTGTGGCAGGGAAGTCACCTCCTAAGCGTATCACAGCTTATTCTACAAGATCTGTTGCAACTTTTTGGGCTTTCAAAAAGGATGCATCTTTGGAGCAGATTTGCAAAGCTGCAACACTGTCTACTCTGAATACCTTTTCAAAATGTTATGGCTTTGATATTTTTGCTTCTTTGCCAGCAGCTTTCGGCAGGAAAGTCCTTAAAACAGCAGTTTCTTCCTGCCTGCTCTCCTCCTGCTTGTCTCTTCCAAGCCATAGCCACTGCCCTGCTCCCTGCCTCCCAACACAGCACAGGTAACTCCCTTTCTTAACTTTCTTTCTACAGCCACTGCCCTGCCCCCTGCCTCCCAACCCTCCCACCTCCCGGCACCTATTTAATGGAGGTCCCTGCGGTGCAGCTCTGGCTCGCCAAAAGCAAGCCCGTCAGCGCACATCTGCGCCTAGCGGCACGAACCCTGGCTCCTACAACCACCGCCACTACGACGCCAGCACCCTCCATCTCAACACCGGTAGATCATCCGTCTGCCACCACGCATCCCCGACGAAAACTATAGGACCCTTCACCTGCTGCAACTGCTCCTTCTCCTCCCTCCAAACCATCGCACCCCACGCCCTCGCTTCAACAGACTACATCCTCCTCGTTGACCTCAACTTCCACCCCAATGACCACAACACCACAAACTCTTAGAACAGTGGTTCTTAACCAAAGTGACCTCAAGGCCCGGTAAATTTTAGCTAGACATGTCCAGGGCCCGGTAGTTTTATATATATATATATATATATATATATATATACATACACATATATATAAAATGATCAGCAGGGGCGGGCTGATCAGCCAGGCAAATAGGACCTGGGCCGAGGGACCAGCAAGTAGGGGGGCCCACAAATGGCATCTCTACAGATCCTGGTGCATTCCTTAAGCTGGAGTTTTCAGTTTACCCTATCAGTAACTAAGCAAAAAAGTGTGGGTTTAGTGGGGGCCCTGGCAGGGGTCTGTCGCTGTGAGGGCCATGGAGTGTGGGGTCTGGCCCTGGAGGTTGGGTGCCCTTTCTCTGGACCTTAATGTTGTGGGTCCTGGCTCTGGAGGTTGAGGGGCCTGTTGGGGGCAGGGCAGGGAGGCTACCATGTTCATTTGCATAAAATGTAATACATTTTGGTCAGTGTGAGATAGTGTTCCTGGGGCCTTGATTGGTCTCAGTCTGCCCCTGGTGTGTAGTGGGGTAAGAAGGTGCAGTGGGGGCATGACAGGTCGGGGCCCACCAGCAGGGCTATCACGGCCCGGTACTGGGCCACGGCCCGGCTGTTGAGAAGCCAGGTCTTAGAAAACCTTGGAACCATCGGACTGAAGCAACTCGTCAACTCCCCAACCCACTTAGCCGGACACACCTTTGACCCTATCTTCTCTGCAGGCAACCACATCTCAGTCAACCACATCACTGAACTCCATTGGACCGACCACCATTGCATACACTTTTCCTTCAACAAACCCACCACACACATCCGGCAGCACCACCCGCCCCGCAGAAATTGGAACAACATCACCGAAGACCAACTGCACTCCACCCTAAACAAGTCCCCCCCAGCTACCTCCACAGATGCCAACTCCTCTGCCCGCAACCTCCACCACTGGCTCACAGACTGCGCCAACACCCTCGCCCCTCTCAAGAAACCGTCCAACCGCCAACCCACCAACAAGGCTAGTTGGTTCACCCTGGCCCTCCAGGACTCCAAACGCCACTGCAGGCGATTGGAAGAGATCTGGAGATTAAGCAAGACCCCTGCGAATAAAACAGCCTACAAAGAAGCCATCACTACCCACCACCGCCTCATCAAAACCACCAAGAAGACAGCCATCCAAGATAGAATCAATGCCAACGTCCACAACAGCAAGGAGCTGTTCACAGTAATCATGGAATTCTCCAATCCCAACAGCGACACCAACGACATCCCGCCCTCCCAGGACCTCTGCGATAACCTCACAACATACTTCCACTGCAAGATCATCGACATCTTTGACAGCTTTGCACCCCAGAATTCACACACCACCACCTACCCACCAACTCCCACTGACACCACCGCCTACCCCCCATGGATCATCTGGAGCCCCCTCACCACAGAGGACACCATCAGAATCATGAGATCGATTCACTCCGGAGCACTCTCAGACCCATGCCCTCATCACATATTCAACAAAGCGGGTTGCACCATCGCCCCTGAGCTCTGCAGCACCATCAACTGCTCCATCGAAACTGGCACCTTCCCGGATGATTGGAAGCACGCAGAATTAAAACCCCTACTGAAAAAACCCACGGCTGACCACAATGATCCGAAGAACTACCGCCCAATCTCTCTGCTCCCCTTTGCGACCAAAGTCATCGAGAAGTCCATCAACGCGCAACTCATTGACTACATTGAGGCCAACCACACCCTGGACCCCTCCCAATCCGGTTTCAGGAGCAACCACCGCACCGAGACTGCCCTCCTCGCCGCCACAGACGACATCCTCTCCTAGACCTCTCAGCAGCATTCAACACTGTCTCCCACCTCACCCACGCCCTCGTCAGCAGCCGTCTGGACTACGGCAATGCACTCTACACCTACGCACCTCAGACAAGCTACCGCCCTAACTAAGTTCAGAAAGGACCTCAAAACCTGGCTCTTTGACTGAACTGCAACCGTCAGCGCCTTGAGACCCTTACGGGTGAATAGCCGAGGTTTACAAGAACCCAATAGATAAGGCTGCAGTGTCTGACATATAGGAGCTGCCAGCTAATTGTCCCACCCATTCCATAACTTGGACTTTCTGTTTGGGTATGTCATGGAGCCCTATGGGCTATCATAATTTTACGAAAGAAAACAAAATTTGCATGCTTATCTGATACATTCTTTTCTTTCGGAATGATGATAGTCCATAAACCCCGCCCGTTTCAATTTTGGGCGACAGTTCTTATTAACACCTCTATAGACCCAGCTTGGTCTTTCCTTCCTACCTATATGTTTTCTATTTTCTGCTAGGCGTTTAACTGAATTTGAAGGGAAGTGGGAGGTAATTTAAGCTCTTGTGTGGGTTCTTGGCCTCCTCCTAGTGGTGGGATTCATATCCCACATGTTATGGAGCCCTATGGACTATCATCATTTTGAAAGAAAATAATTTAGCAGGTAAACATAAATTATGGGGGGGGTTGCACAAAATTTGGTGAAGTCTAGAAATGTTTACCATTATTAGGAGTTGCTCAAACTTTTACATTCTTACAAAGGGGAGCTATATTCAGATCTTGGTAAGTCCCTCACTATACATAAGGCACCTGATGCTACTTTTTAAAAAAAAACATAATTTATGCTTACCTGATAAATTATTTTCTTTCGGAATGATGATGGTCTATAGGACTCCATAAGATATAAGATATAGTTCCCGCCACCAGGAGGAAGCTAAGAATCCATGCCAAAGCCATCCCACTTACCTAGCCGAGCAGAGAATAGGGAATCATATTGGTAGAAAAGAAAAAGCAGGGTCCGTAGAGATATCATTAGAACTGTTGCCCTAAATGAAACAGGCAGGGCCTGTGGACCATCATTAATCAGAGATAATTTATCAGATAAGCATAAATTATGTTTTCTTTCGTAAAATAATTATGGTCCATAGGACTCCATAACTCATGGGATTAATACTCAAGCAGATGGTCTATGTTACGTTAAGGGTGGGACAATTTTCCTTGCAGTTTCTATTTAAGTCGACACTCGGCCTGAAGGAAATTCCTGCAAAAAGCTGCTTGAAAAGAAGCAAAAAAAAAATATTAAATTTGGAAAGAGTATACAGAAAACATGACATTGCTGCATTGCAGAACTGCTCCAAAGAAGAAATATTCTTAAAAAAAACACAAAATGTAACTGCTCTTGTAAAATGAGCTGTGATATACCTAGGAGGTGACGTTCCTGCTACCTAGAAAGCCTTGTGAATCACTTGATTGAGCCAAGAAACCAAAGCTACCTCCGTAGCCATTTGGCCCTTACAAGCCCCTGATTAATGAACAAACAGACTAGAAGTTTGTCTAAATTGTTAAGTAGCATGAAGATAGAACTTCAAAGCTCTGACTATATCAAGATTATGCAATAGTTTCTCCAAATAATAAACACCCCCCACTGCTAAACAAGAGTGTGCGCTACTAAACCGCTAACTGCACAGAGCAGATGGCAAGTTTCTTAAAAGGCCAGGCACCCATTTTCAAAAAGGTGCACAATATGATTCCCAGAGCTGCCAGAGAGTTATATAACACATTCAGTCCTACCTGCAATGTTACTAAAAAGAATAAGTTATGCAGGGACCTGAAAAACAAGTGTCCTGAGAAAAACAGGGTGAGTTCCCTGGCTATGTTGTACCTGTGTCAAAGTACCTACAAATAGCCTCTGGGTGCTGTGGTAAGGCACTTACCTGCAGAAGTACCTCTCCACAGGCTTACCAGGCATGTAGCTACAGCAGTATCCAGTAGAGAGCCCATCCAGTGCAGGTAGAGGTAATGCAGAGGATATCCATAGGAAATACATGAATCCCATAGGAAGAGGCAGAAGGACAAGTCCCTGTGACACCTGATGGTAGCTATGGCTGAAGTCCCATAGGGAAATACTGCACACATAACAGGGTATTCCTATGTCACTGTATCATTCAGCTGCTGATAAAGTCTATCTTCCTTGTGAATGATAATCCCAGGGATTATGGGTCTCACATTGTTCTGAGCTCCCAAATTTGAAATCCATAAGCAAATAACAGAAAAAAAACGCTATTCTCAACCACCCCCTGAGAGGCCAAGAACAGAACTGATTAGAGAGGGGAAGTGGGAGGAATTGATAGCTTGGTATGGGTTCTTAGCCTCCCCCTGGTGACGGGAACTATATCCATTATGTTATAGAGTGCTATGGACCATAATTATTTTACAAAAGAAAACTAAATTTAAACTACTCCCCTTTATGAATGTATCCACAAAATTTGGTAAAGTTTGGGACTCAGCAATGTGCTTAATGCCATTTTCCTCTATATACTAAATTCTAAATATATAAATGTGACACAATCTTAGAACATTTTTTATGTGTCCAGCAAATGAGCTGTAAATGCTTTAATCAAAGCCAATGCCATTGTTTGTGGAAAGCAACAAATGCCATGTTGGAGCTGGTCAAAGATGAGATGTGTTGTTTTTGTACTCACATTTCCACATTCCTCACACATGACTGTGCTCGTCAATTCACCAACGAATACTCTGTCAACAAAGTTCATCTTCACACCTTCTCTTCCATAAGCTGGTAAAAGAGAAAACAGATAATTATAAAAAACAGATACAGTTTACCTGGAAAACATGGCCAGATTAATGTATTAATAGTAACATGACATTGCCTAGCCAGATGGTAGCGATGAACATCTATGAAGAACTATACACATCCATGGTATTCTGCATAGTAGGTAATCATTTAGTTAAAAAAAAAAGCCACCGTTGAGCAAATCTAATTAATACTGTTTTTTTATATTATGTTTATAAATATAGTCAAAACCGTAGATTTTCAGGCAATTGATTTCTATTACCAAATTTACTGTATTCTCTATATTAAAGAGGATATCTGGCAGCAGTGTTTGCACCAATGATTGTTAAACATTTTTGCGCACTAGATGGCAGCAGTGTTTGCACTAATGCTTGTTAAACACTTAAAAACTTAGGTTACAGATTTTGCTTTTTGGCCTCTTTAGGGAGTGTGGGTCAAAGCACAATTTTTGAGCAAAAACAAGAGGCGCGTACCAAGACACCCGTTTCACTGGAGACTGTATGAGGCTATGCTACATGACCCACTAGTCGTACAACAAACCCAGGAAGCTTTAACAGAGTACTTTCAGCTAAACTGCAACTCCACGACGTACACTCCAATGACTTGGTTCGCACATAAGGCTGTTCTCAGGGGGTCGTTGCTGAAACAGAAAGCTATTATAGAGCGTTCTTTGCTAGCACAATACAAAACACTACTACAGAAAGTACAAACTGACGAAAATTCACATAAAAGTAATCCCCAGAGACAGGATCTTTTGCAGGCGCTAGCCACATCACGATCCCAGCTACAAAACTACTTACATAAGGAGGCATTCGTAAAGGCTTTATAGCTTAGGAAGATATACTTCCATGGAGGTAACAAATCTGGTACCCTGCTCGCTAGGGCCTTAAAGCGTAAAACATTACGCAACTACATTCTCAATATAACAGCAGACGACGGCACGGAAACGTCTGACTCAAATCTGATAGCTAAATCATTCATGACCTATTATGGGAATCTTTACAATCTCCCCTGTAATGAGCGGGTAACGCAAGCAGAATTATTAGACACATATTCAAAGTGCAGATTTGAGTAAGATTCAAAGAGAGGACCAAAGAGAGCTTAGACGAACCGATCAAACTACATGAAATACTGAAAGTTATTAATGACCTTCCATAAAAGTCCTGGACCAGACAGGTTTTCAAACAAATATTACAAAACATATAAGGATATCTTAGCGCCACATCTATTAGAGTTATATAGGTATATAGATAAGGAAGGACATCTCCCCCCGGAATACTTAGAAGCCCAGATTTCAGTTATTCCCAAACCAGAAAATAAGAAATAATCCGCTGGTTTCCGGCATTAAAGCAGGCCCTTTAGACTGTAAACTCTCGCTATACGCAGACGATGTCCTGTTCACGTTATCATCACCCCAGACATCTGTCCCTGAGGTCCTGAAAGTTCTCAAACAATTTGGTTAATTTTCCAATTTCAGGATTAATGAACAAAAGTCAGAAATCTTAAATATCTCCCTCCCACCTCAAGAATTTCAGACCCTTTTACAGTCCTGCACTCTTTTTTTTTTTTTTTTATTGATCCAAATACGACATAATATACTTTCTGATGTACAGAAACAAAGAAATAAAACAAATG
Organism: Bombina bombina; assembly: GCF_027579735.1. NCBI lineage: Eukaryota > Metazoa > Chordata > Amphibia > Anura > Bombinatoridae > Bombina > Bombina bombina. The sequence goes on from NC_069502.1 coordinate 588,090,119, forward strand.
CACAATCAATCTGCCAAGACAATCTGAAAACAAACATTTGCATAACAAATCCTCACTATGTCTTATTGTGATTTCCGGAAATAACATAAAACACAATAATAAGAGAGAGAAAAAAAACCAAAAAAAAAAAAAAAAAACCTAAATCTACCTCTCGCGCAACCCTCCGCCCATCCACCAACTCACGACCGACTCCCCTCCCGGGGCTCTGATCCAGATACCCAACAAATCACGGACCCGCATTTATCCAGGACACTGGAAATTTCCCCAGCAAGACGAGTTCTGCAAAGCTAGAGGTGGATCGTAGCGGGGAGAGGATCTGCCTTTGAAGGCGAGCGGGGTAGGACATAATAATTGGTAACCACCCCTGAAAGAACTCATCGATTCTCTTCTCAGTGGCACCCTGAAGATGATATGTCTCAAAGATAATTTGACCTTGAATTTATTTAAAAGCCCTCGCAAGGCTCGGTGCTACCTTCGCTTTCCAATTTTAAAGGACAAGGTGACACACTGCCAAAATAATCGTATTCAAAATACGAACCACTGGCAAAAGGTTCCTATCCACTGCAGTACTTAATAGAATCACGTCCTGTAATGTTAAAACAAGATTTACATCATATAGAGTATTAAACCAAAAACAAATTTTACGCCATAACCGATTAATTTTGGGACAGAACCAAAACATGTGGAATAAATCAGCCCTTAGATTAGAACATCTAGGGCAATTACTTAGTCCAGAAACAGAAAATTTTTGTATTTTAAGCGGGTGCATATAAAAATTATTCAAGAGCTTCATGTGCGATTCCTTCCAGGTCATCGATACCCTGCACTTATCCACCATGTTGAAGCTCTGGATTATCCTCTCATCAGTGGTATCAGGAATAACTGGATACAACCAATTACTAATACTCTGCAGGTACTTATCACTTTGTTTAGAGAGCATGATGTCATACATTAGAGAGATAGAAGAGATTCCAGTACTAAATTTTTTGATTAGAGTTCTGATATCAGACCACTCTGCCGACATACTACTAACCCAATTCTGCTCACGCACAAAGTGGCGGATCTGGAAATAAGCAAACAGATCAGACCTAGGAAGATCATAAGATTGAAACAGAAATTCTGCTGTATGCATCAGATTGTCCGCCCCCAACAACTGCTTAACTAGAGTCAGCCCCTTATTCCCCCATGATTTAAATACCTTATGATATATACCAGGTATGAAATTAGGATTTCCCTGGATAGGAAGATATTCCAATACAGAGGGATCTATTCCTAGACAAATGCAGAACCTCTGCCATGCAATAACAACATTTTTGAATGATAACATTCTGCAGATGTTGGATGGAAGCTGTCTAGAGTTACAGTGTAAAAGGGCTCTAAGCGAGAAAGGACGTATATAAAAAGCTTCTTCTTGACTAACTGCTAACCAATTGGTTTCCGCAACCCAATCCATAGCAAATTTCACCATGGCCGCAGTATTGTATAACCTAACATCAGGCAATGATAAACCAGCGCGGTTTGGTTTCTGCATGAGCTTAGCTAGTGCAATCCTAGGTTTTTTATCTTTCCAGATGAATTTAGAAAAATAACCATATAAATTTTTAATGTCTGAACTAGTTATAAAAATGGGTAGATTCTGTAGCACATACAGAAGACGAGGGAAAATAATCGTTTTTATTAGATTCCCCTTCGCGGAGATTGACAGCAGGTAAGATACCCAAAGCTGGAGATCAGTTTTAATTTTTTTAAACAGTGGGGCATAATTTGCGGCATACCATAACTTAGGGTTTTTGTGTAACTCTAGCCCCAGGTATTTAATTGTATTAATAACTTTGAATGGAGTCTTTCCAGGACGAGACGGAGTATTGCCCATATACATAAGTTCACTTTTTTCCAGATTCACCACGTAACCGGAGAAGGAACTAAACTGAGCAAAACGTTGTAAAATTACTGGAATAGATTGAGACGGTTTATCTACAAATATCAGAATATCATCTGCATAAAGAAGAGTTTTTAAACGGAGGGAACCAAGGGAAATTCCCATCAAAGCATCTCAAAGTCTAACCGCTAAGGGTTCTACAGCCACATTAAACAGGAGAGGAGATAAAGGGCACGCCTGCCTGGTACCACGTTGTGGGACTATCTCCGGGGAACGAATTCCATTGACCAGAAGAAAGGAAAAGGGTTTGGAATAAATCTTATGGATAAAACAAATAAAATTACCAGTAAAGCCAAAATTTTGCAATGAGCAAAATAAATGCTCCCAGACAATGGAATCGAAGGCCTTAACTGCGTCCAAAGTTAACACAGCTGAATCAGAAATTGCGGCCTTATTAGACTCTAATTCCAGATTCCACATGTAGTCCAAGAAAGTGATAACCTTTCGTATATTTCTCGACGAATTCCTAGATGTCATAAAACCGGTCTGGTCCTGATGAATCAAATTCTGTAGACAACGATTAAATCTGGCAGAAATAATACCAACCAGTATCTTATAATCAGTGTTAAGCACTGATATTGGCCTATATGAGGCCATATCCTCCGGGTTTTTGTTTTTTTTACCTATAAGAGAAATATTGGCCGCTGCAAAACCTTCTGAGATACCATTTTCAGAGAGGTAATAATTATTAAAAAGAGCCTCCAGTGATAACAACAATTCTTCCTTTAATAATTTGTAAAATTCAGCAGGGAGCCCATCTGGGCCGGCTGATTTATTTAACTTTAGTTTATCAATAGTGATACTAATCTCTTCTTGCGTTATCGGCTGATTCAGCAATGCCAACTCATCATCTTGAATCTTTGGGATATTAATTGCGAACCAGAAAGCATTTTGACTGTCTTGATCAGTGCTAACCGACGAATACAGTAACTGATAATAATTATAAAATGCCTGGGAGATCTCCGCTGGTTTAAAAAGCCTGTCCTCGCCCTTTTTTATAACTGCAATATAGTTTTTCTTCTTTCTATTCTTAGTAAGGCGAGCCAGGTATTTCGCCGAACACCCATGAAAACTCTTATATTTAAGATTCAATCTTACCTCTTCCTCCATAGATTTCTGCTTTAAAAAGATCTCTCTTTCCTTTCTGGCCTCAAAGTATACTGACCAGTTCGTTGGAGAAGGATCAGACTGAATATTCCTATAAACCTCTCTAACTTTAAAAGCAAATGAATTCCCCTGTTCCTTAATTTTTTTCGAGCGAATACTCATATAAGCTACAATTTCTCCCCGAATCACAGCTTTGGCGGCCTCCCAGAAGACCTCCGCCTTGTGTCTGTAATTCGAGTTGAATGATACGTACTCAGCCCAAATACTCTTAATCCATGATATAAATCTTGGATTAGTATACAGGAAACGAGAGAAACCAAAGGCCTGGACTAATGGGCATGCCACATGAGTGTTAAGAAGGGACAAAGAAATTATAGAATGATCCGATATCAGAAACTCACCGATTCCCGTTTTAAACTGACAGACTGTTAATGATTCAGAGATTAGAAAAAGGTCAATCCTCGAAAAAGTCCTGTGAGCCTTGGACTCGCACGTGAAAGCTCTGACTAAGGGATTTTGGATACGCCAAATATCAATCAAAGTCAATTTGCTACAAAATCTTTTAAAATATTTGGCGTGGTACTTATATTTAGCATAATTCTTTTTTGAAAAGCGGTCTAATTCTGGGCACATGGTCGAATTAAAATCCCCACAGATAATCAGATTTTCCCTTCAATAGGGAAAAATTTTGTTTTGGATCCGGTCCCAAAATGTCGATGAAAATTTATTAGGGGCGTAAATATTGCAAAAAATGTATTTAACAGTTTTTATCATCACCTGTAGTAACATATAACGGGCAGAGGGATCTAACTCAACTTTAATAACTTCATAATCCAGATCTTTATGGAATAAAACCGCCACCCCTCGTTTTTTAGAAGGAGAGGAGGAAGAAATTACCTCGCCAACCCAATTTATTTTAAGCTTTGCAGCTTCTATTCCGTCTAAATGGGTCTCCTGTAGGAAAGCCAAGTCTGGTTTTTCTAAGGCCAGCGTTTTAATGACTAATTTGCGCTTAGCCGGAGAGGAAATCCCTCCCACATTCCACGAGAGAATTTTAAAGCCCACCGCTATTAACCAATCTATCTAAGGATCGTCGCCATGACCGGACCCATGGGGGAAGTAACAGCAGGGGGGGAAGGGGGGGGGGGGACGCGCGCGAGAGAGAAAAAAAAACAAAAACAAAAAACAGCAATCCAAAGTAAAACGGTTACCAGAGATCTCGCTATTGGCGACTTTTTAGTGGACAAAATCACAAACTGCATATTTTTCACACAATAACAAGATGCAAATATTAGGCATAACTTTACGTTAAAACAAATAATAAAATTTAACAAGGAAAAAATCAAATGCCCCAAGGAGATTCTGTAAACCAGACCTAGAATCCCAAGCAACCTGCTACCCATCGACCAGCTTGCAGGCAGACATTATATTTAAGATTCTAGGGTTCTCATGAATTCTTTAATCTCAGAAACTTCATTGAAAATAAATTTGTCACCCTTATTTTCCACTATGATTTTAGCAGGATAAAATAAACTAGCTTTAATACCTTTATTGATCAACTGAGAGCAATAAGGGGCCATAAGTCTTCTACGAGCGGAAGTTTCCGCCGAGAAGTCCTGGAACAGCAAGATCTTGCTGTTCCCAAATTCTAGTGAACCAGCTTTCTTGGCTAACTTCAGAACCTCAAGCTTGTCCTGAAACTTTAGGAGCTTTAAAATACACATTATGGGTTTAACCGGGCCACTAGCTGACTCTCTTCTGGGACCCACACGATGGGCCCTCTCAGTTGCTAGAGGGAGGGAATGAGGTGCTATACCAATGGCCTGGGGGAGAGTTGTGGAGGTGAATTTAATAAGATCCTCAAACTCTGGAGATTCAGGTAGGCCTATTGGTAAACAGGAGATCCTGAGTTCGGATCTCAGCAGTGCCTCCAAGATGTTATGAATATTACCTTTATCTATAAAAGTATATCATGTGAAATGGTGCAATTTTAAATGACACATTTTTGTATAAGTTATGAAAGGTAATAAACAAATCTGAATCCTTTTAGTTGCTATCAGTCTATTAATTATACCGACACCAGATGAATAACAAAAATTAGCTTTATTAAAGTATTTTGTTATTAATAATTAGCATTTAATAGAAACTTAAGCAATCAAAATATTACAGAGATATAAACTACAGTTCTATAATAATCACTAACGCCATAACATAACTCCAAATAGCAAGGAAAACAGAATAATACAGAGATTAAACTATAAAGATGATTAAGTCATATTTTCAAAATAACACAAACATTGGCATGATGATAAGAACCAAATATTTAATTATAAACCTCTAAGGTAATTGCGGAGAATCAGGTAGATTAATAATTATGACAAACCGTCAGATGATAATCTATCCTAATTCCTGATTCACCCGGTGTTATTGTCGACAAATAAGACCAGGTGGTAGGAATTTTTATAAAGAAAACACAAAGCTATAAAACAATTAATTAATTTACCTGATTAAATATGAAAAGGCATTTTACATACATGTTAAATGTAAATCTTAATGATATTAACATCTAAAGTGACTTTCTTTCATACATCACCAAAGTAAATAAATTCCCCCTTTAACAGACAGGAATCAAACTGTCAGGTCGTAGGTCTGTCCCAATAGGCTAAACTCGTCTCAGCAGTTATAATCCAATAATCTCGGACCTCTGTAGTTGATTAGCAAATTACCAACTCCATAAATTATGTGACCAGTTCAAAAGCCCAGGAAAACGACCCCCTCCCCTTGGGCTAGACCCTATATATTCCCATTCTCTCATCTAGGAGGAGTCATTAATTATAATATTTTAATCATTAATTAACATAAAATTAATTCGATGAAATATTATTGTTCTAACAGTAGATGGCTCTCGCATATAGGGTAAAAATATTGGAAAAACACTTATTATATTTATGTTTACCCCAACATTCCTAAACTACAATCAAGGTTATAAACTGCACTTATTTACAGAAATAAGCGACTAGCTGGGGTCTAAGCAAGTAAACTACCTTGAATAATGAAAAACATATTGATATGAAACTTCTCAGTCAGCAAGACTGAGGAAAACAAAATTCAATGTAATAATAGCTGAGCCCTGGTTAAGCTTAAAACAAGAAAACAACATGGAGTCTGTTCTGTCATAAAAAATTCATGACAAACCCTAATGTTGTTGCGCCTGGAGCGATCCTCGAGATCCTCCAGGCGCGACTGAATACTATTTAATTTAACCTCTTGGGCCTGAATAATAGCCTCTTGAGCTATCAACCTGTCTTCTGTAGCGGAGATTCTGTTTTCCGCTTCCCCAATTCTGTGGGAAAAATATTTAACCTCTGCAGAGAGTGTGACAATCTCTGAAGAGATAACTCCCAAATCTTTCTTAATACCCTCAAACTGGGGAGAAAAAATGGCTGTGAGTTGACCAATCAGGACCTGGGTATCTATTGCTGTTGATATACTCTCAGATGATGTGTCTGTACTCGTATCACCCAATTTGGTATTTCTTTTATCCCTAGACTTAACAGGCATTTTGGGTGAATTATTATTCCTGTGCGTTACAAATTTTTCCATAAATAGTGGAAAAAAAACAAGCACAATGTGCCACAATCAACATACAAATCCCCTATGTGAGGGGGAACAAAGGCAGTGATAACACACTGAGTGAGTTGTATATTTTTATTTTATTTTTTGTTTCCCTTTCCTTTTTCTTTCTTCTTCCCTTTTTTTTTCCCCTTCTCCTTTTTTTTTTTTTTTTTTTGAATACACCTATGTGAGTGAACGTGCACTAATATATTACATTGAATCGAAATACAAAAAAGATGTAATAAGTGGACTTTACAATAGAAAAGCTATACAGAGTGCAATGGTGGTGCACTCTGTAAGCGTGAAGTGAGGAGGGCCTGGGCCCTGTGAGAAATGCCTGAGACTTAGTGACTGAACAACCAGAAAGGGATAAAAATTGGGGTCAAAACCAAGCACAACCAATTATAATCTCGTATACAGTAGCAGTGCAAACAACTTTATACAGGATCTTTGTCCCACTGAACCTGCAGAAAAAAAAAAAAAAAAAAAAAAAAAAAAGAGTGCATACAAAATCAGACTTAGACAAGCCCCTAGACACTGACCCAGGGACTGGTTAAACCCCTGGATATGTCCATTGAGAGTTCAAAAGCCTCCTGTGATTCAAGGCTACCTTAAGCAGTTCACAAATCTGATTTAAACTTCAAACAAGCAAGAGTTTGAAAAAGTAGTCAAGTTAACAATTAAGAATCTTGAAAATGTCACCTCTGTGCTCCGTACAGCCAAGAGCAAAAAGCAGGACTCAAGGAGAGAGTCTTTATCCTTCGATACCTGGGGGGTAGAACAGGGGCAGAGCCGACCCCGGAGATGCTGGCACCCAGCTTGAACTGCTCCTAATCGGGGGAACTTGCGAATGGAGTAGAAAAAAACTCAGACTGCCAGACCTCGGTGCCTTGTAGCTCTACCCCGCAACGACAATGGCTGGCGCTGGACCACTTGAGACAGAATCCATGGCTCCACTGCCCTGCAGGAGCAAAACGCTCAGGACCCTTCTCTCGACCCCGAGCAGCGCTCCCGCAACCGACAGTGAGCCCGCCTCACAATCCCAGCACAACCTCCTCTGTGCAACGAAACAGCCCCTCCGGGAAGGCGGACACACAGGGCCAACGCTCCTGTCACTCCAACAGTACCACTCCGCCTCCTCGACACTTCCTCTCCTGTTACTCCACGAAGCTGGAAAGATAGCAACAAGCCGGGTAAGTCGAAACTGTACAGACAGCAGTGTAAAGATTACTTGAGTCTCCTTGGGGTTTTTTCTCTTCCTTCCCCGCTGCTATGGCATAGATGCGGTGTCCCCACAGCATAGACAGCTATTATGGCTTCCCTTCCGCTGGCGATATCGTGCCAAGCCGTGCGCCCCAGTCCTTGCGGAAACAATGGGCAAAGAGTGAAGGCTAGGATAGCCACCATCGGCAGGAACGCCGACCTGGAGCGCCTGTATCAGAGCTCCGCCTTCTCACCGGAAACCGACAGTATTCAGTCCTGCACTCTTAAACACCAACCACAAGCGAGCAAATATTTGGGGATGTATCTTGCTCCAAACACGAAAGCCCTCCTAGAGCTTAACTTCACTAATCTACTTGATACTATATCGACAGATTTAAAGACTTGGAAGGACCGTCCCTTTTCATGGTGAGGTAGACTCCAAATTTTGAAAATGAATGTACTCCCTAGATTGCTGTACTCGATTCAAGCTGTCCCTATCACCCTACCACAGGGCCTCCTTACTCAGATACAACACGCTTTAAATTCCTTCGTTTGGGGTAGCATAAAACCCAGAGTTAAGAAGGCAACTATGTACAGGTCAGCCAGAGAGGGAGGGTTGGGTCTGCCTAAGATAGAAACCTATTACCAAGCCACGGGCTTACAGAGAATCATAGAGTGACACAGAAATAGGGACTCTAAGGCTTGGATTCCAATAGATTCACATATACTTCACTCCCCCTCTCCGGGAGCTTTATGTTGGATAGCAGGGCAGAATCGACCCCCATGGTTGAAGGCATACCCGCTTTTACACCATGTGTTTGAATTATGGGACACTTTGATAAAGAGATTCCCAGAAATATCAACACTCAGATCACCCATGTCCCCAATTTCCCCGAATGCTGAGCTATTAGGGGGGGTAATTTTTGACAGGAATAACGTGAATAATTGGGAGATGTGTTACACGGTTCCCTTATTTAATTTACTCAGTGAGGGCAAACTCAAAAACAGGTCAGACCTTACAGACATCCTAGGTGGAGTTTTTGTTAGGTGGCTAAAATATAACCAAGTTCACCATTTTCTCCATACCCACCCTCTCAAAAAGTCACTTACAAGAAATCTCACACCCTTCGAACAGACATGCGCTATGACAAGTTCAGCACATCACACCTTATCGTGGGCTAAGAGACTTCTAGTTAATGCACAGAGCTCAAAACTTCCTGATTATATAGAACGCTGGCATAGGGAATTGAATAAGACTATAACAGAAGCAGAGTGGGTTAAAAATTTTAATAACACAAGAAAATCTTCATCCTCAGCTAGATTTTTAGAGACAAATTACAAACTCCTGACTAGGTGGTACTTGACACCTACCAGACTTAAATGCATTTTCCCTGCCTCGTCGGACCTTTGTTGGAGAGGTTGTGGGAAAAGGGGGACAATGACACACATATGGTGTGCATGTCCTAAATTGTCACCATTTTGGGAGGGCATACAGAATATCCTACAAGTCATAATGGGGCGGGAGGATTCCTATCAGCTAGACCTGACAACGGCCCTACTGAACCTGTTACCTAAATGTAAATGTAAAATAAGAACACAACTAATTCAGTTTGCATTGAATTCTGCTAGATCCTTAGTCGCTAGGCTCTGGAAATCTCAAATCTGCCCGACCCTAAAGGACTGGCACTCTCACATGACAGATACCTTGAGAATGGAAGAATATGGTTTCTTTAAATCGAATAGGTTAGGATTCTTCCATGATTTAAAATTCATCTGGGATGAAATCCAAAATGATTTGAGGATAGAAGGGGGGAGCTTTACACAAGTTACAGGAGTGACCTAGGAGGAATGACAGGCCTATTGTTACCTTAGAGGGGTATGGCTGACGTGGTCCCACCCCTGCCTGATACTCTAATAATGACCTCTTTAGCTTAGCACTTCTCTCAAAGGTTGATAGTTAAATACAAAGTCGAGGGATACCATTAGATGTGTAGAATATCTTAAATTAAGAAATTGCGGCATAGTTTTGTTGTTGTTTGAGTTATGTTTTGTACATTGGTGTCATTGACAGTCCCCATGCATTTCTATGGAGTGGGGCTACTGTTTTCAAATGGACTTATCACGGACAGTCTAGCTCTACTATTTAATTTTACTATACGGGAGTACATTCTCCTTTCTTTTGGAGACTGATGGTTTCTCCCTATTTTGTTTCTGTTTAAACTTTTGTATCAACAATGACATCCTTTTGTACCATGATGCTAAATAAAGATAATAAAAATGAATAAATAAAAAAAATAAAAAATGATGTAGCATATTAAAAAAACAAAAAAATCAAGAGGCGCTTAAAGGGATACTAAACCCTAATTTTATCATTCATGATTCAGATAGAGCATGCAAATGTAAACAACTTTCTAATTTACTCCTATTATCAAATTTTCTTCGTTCTCCAGCTATCTATTATAAAAGCAGGAATCTAAGCTAAGGAGCCGGCCCATATTTGGTTTAGAGGACTGGACATTTAGCTACCAATGAGCAAGCACAACCCAGGTTCTGAACCAAAAATGGGCCGGGCTCCTAATCTTAGATTCCTGATTTTTCAAATAAAGATAGCAAGAGAACAAAGAAAATTTGATAATAAGAGTAAATTAGAAAGTTGCTTAAAATTGCATGCTTTATCTGAATCATGAAAGAAAAAATTTGGATTTAGTATCCCTTTAATGTCCTTTTAAGGGTAATAATGTAAAACTACCACATTTTTAAAATAGCTATACAAATCATTAATAAACAACACTTTAAAATGCTTTAAAAATATATATTTTGTATTTCGTAATGCAGTACTTAAAGGGATATGGAATCCTCATATTTTCTTTCATGATTCAGAACATGCAATTTTCAACAACTTTCCAATTTACTTCTATTATCACAAGGAGCAGCAATGCACTACTAGGAGTTAGGTGAACCAATGAAAAGAGGCATATCAGTTCCCCGAATTATCAGATAGCTTCTAGTAATACATTGCTGCCCAAGAGTCTAGCTAGGTATTCTTTTCAACAAAAATCAGCAATCAGCCAATCGGATTGAAGTTCAATCCGATTGGCTGATCCAATCAGCCAATAGGATTGACCTCGTATTCTATTGGCTGTTCCAATCAGCCAATAGGATTGACCTCGCATTCTATTGGCTGTTCCAATCAGCCAATAGAATGCAAGGTCAATCCTATTAGCTGATTGCATCAGCCAATAGGATTTTTCCTACCTTAATTCCGATTGGCTGATAGAATTCTATCAGCCAATCGGAATTGAAGGGACGCCATCTTGGATGACGTCATTTAAAGGAACCTTCATTCTACAGTCGCAGTTTATGGAAGAGGATGCTCCGCGTCGGATGTCTTCAAGATGGAGCCGCTCCTTGTTGGATGGAAGAAGATAGAAGATGCCGCTTGGATGAAGACTTCTGCCGGTTTGGATGTCCTCTTCTGCCCGGAACGGATGAAGACTTCTTCCCCTCTGGAGGTCCACTTGTGCCCGGCTGGGTGAAGACGGCTCAAGGTAGGGTGATCTTCAAGGGGTTATTGTTAGGTTCTTTTAAGGGGGGATTGGCTGGGTTTTAGAGTAGGGCTGGGTGTGTGGGTGGTGGGTTTTAATGTTGGGGGGGTTTGTATTTCTTTTTTTACAGGTAAAAGAGACGATTACTTTGAGGCAATGCCCTGCAAAAAGCCCTAGGGAATTTTATTATTTTGGGGGGCTTAGATTAGGTGTAATTAGTTTAAACTTCTTGTAATTCTTTTTTATTTTCTTTAATTTAGTGGGGGGGGGTTTACTTTAGTTTATTTTATTTAATTGTATTTACTTTTAGGTAATTGTAGTTAATTTAATTTATTTAATGATAGTGTAGTGTTAGGTGTAATTGTAACTTAGGTTAGGATTTATTATACAGGTAAATTTGTATTTATTTTAGCTAGGTAGTTATTAAATAGTTAATAACTATTTAATAACTATTGTACCTAGTTAAAATAAATACAAAGTTGCCTGTAAAATAAAAATAAATCCTAAAATAGCTACAATGTAATTATTAATTATATTGTAGCTATCTTAGGGTTTATTTTATAGGTAAGTATTTAGTTTTAAATAGGAATAATTTAGTTAATAATAGTAAATTTATTTAAATAATATTTAAGTTAGGGGGGGTTAGGGTTAGACTTAGGTTTAGGGGTTAATAACTTTATTATAGTGGCGGCGACGTTGGTGGCGGCAGATTAGGGGTTAATACATTTAATGGGCTATGTGGGCTATGGCAGTTTAGGGGTTAATACTTGAATAGGTTTATTGCGTTGTGGGTTAATGGCGGATTAAGGGTTAATAGTTTTAAGAGGTAGTTTGCGATGTTGGGGTTGTCGAATTTAGGGGTTAATAATTTAGTTATTACTTGCGGTGTGGGTTTGATGGCGTATATAGGGGTTAATATTTTAAATAGGCATATTGCATTATGGGGGGTTGTCGGTCTAGGGGTTAATACATTTAATATTAGTAATGAGAGGGGGGATTGCGGATATAGGGGTTTTTAGGTGTCAGGCTTAATTTTGGGAGGCATGTTAGACTTTTACGGGAGATTTGTTATTTTCTTTACTTTTCTTAGGCGCCGGCAGTTTCTGAAGTGCCGTAAGTCACTGGCGACTCCAGAAATTTGTATTTACGCTTATTTCTAGACATTGCTAGTTTATCAGACTTACGCCACTTAGGAAATGCCGGTGGGGTTTATGTAATACCCCGATGTGCGAGGTGAAATTACGGGGGCGCAGGTTCCCACGCTTGCGACGAAACCTGCGCCGTATATTTGATCGCGCCCATAGTGTTCCAGACACGTGCATGCTACCTACCTACCAACCACATTCTCTTCAACAAAGAATACCATGAGCATATAGTAAAATAGAAAATAATTACCTGCTCTATCTTAATCATGATGGGTTTCATTTCCCTTTCATAAAGTGTATTAAAGGGACATAGAAAAGCAAAAAGAAAATGTTCTAATGTGTTAGAGCATGTTATTACCCTGTTGCTAGTATAACTATGTGTTTAACTCTTGCAAAGGATTTACACCCATAGGGCTAGTTTACAATTAAAGTGCAAATCAATAGTGCAGGGTGGGTTATCTTGCACTCATGCAAAGAATAACGCACAATCTAATATTACAAGTATATAGCACAACCTATACGGATAGCTCAGGGAGCGTTATTACCTAGCTCAACGCACTCATTACATATGGTGAGTTAAGTTTTGTGTTCTAACAGAATCCAAAATACCTCGGTAAAATGTAGCGCTTTTTGAGACTTAATGTAAGAGATAATAATTAATAATATAGCACAGAACTAAACCATCGGCTCACTGCACCATTGGCTTAGCACTTAGATAGCGATATATCTGATTTCTGCTAGCCCACACGCCTATTATGTGAGGGATTTAGCGCACCACGCTATAGTTAGAAACTGCCAATGACAAGACGCATATGTATGAACCACCAGTCACAAGTGATTTTAAAGAAGAATACATTGAATATAAATGTGCATGATTTATCCAAACCATGGAAGTTTAATGTCCCTTTGAAAGAAACAGTCTTTAAATGTTGAGAGCATATGCATTTATGAGGTTGAATGTCATTTTATGATATATGGGGAACCTATCCCACACCGATAAAACTAAAAATGCTGGACTGATCATTCTGCAAGTGGGAAGTGCAGGAAACTCTGGATAAATGGCTTTTAGTCTGTGTTAATTATACATGTATCATCTTTAAACTTTAGTATGATATGATCCTGTAAAAGGGAAGATTATAGATGTTTTGTTATTCATGAGTTCAATTCTACCTGTCCGAGATGGCAGCATGTAAATAACCTGCAGTTATGACTAACTGGTCAAGAATAGTTTGAAAGATATTATGTTACAATCCCATACTTTTACAAAGTAATAGGATGTGTTAAATAGATCAGGGTTCTTCCAACTTTTTTTTCTAAGACCCAGTGCCATGATACCACATACTTTCACAACCCTATCTTTATGCTAGGTGTGAAAATTTCTGAAGTAATATACAACAAAATAGCTACAATTTTTTTGCAAAGTGACTAAAATGTGTGTGTACTTTTATTCCTGATTGCAGTCAAACTTGAAAGTGTTGTATAGATAATAACACAAGCGTTCTCATACAACACACACACCACATACACTCTTATGTAACACACACACCACACACACTCATAGAACACAGACACCACACACACACTCATAGAACACAGACACCACATACACTATAACACACACAAAAGTCACAACCCAGTACAAATGGTGTTGCGACCTAGTAATGGGTCCCGACCAGTAGTTTGAAGAACTCTGATATAGATGATAAAGAGGGATGGAAACAGTTTCTCAAAAGTAGAATATAAAAATGCATGCATCAGAATAAAGCAATATGCCAAGAAATATATGTCTGAACACTGATTCGTTTTTGCTTTGCCAGCTTGCGGATCTGTACTACATTTTTACAGTATATGTTTATTTCATATGGGGAATGCGTGTACAGTGTGCATACTGTCTGTGGGTAGATAAAATATATGTTTTTGATTACTGCAGTCATGTGTTTGCATGGATGACAGGTATATATTCTTACTGCTTGCTTCATATTATCAAATTATTTGGTACATTGATATGTATATATATCTATGTGGGAAGGATTTAAAGAATAATTTGGAAGGTTGCAAATATATAATTTGTAGCAAAAAGATTCTATGACAATGTGCTCAATCTCATGTAAACAATGTATTTTATTGGTTAATGTATTAACCAATCATTTTAGTGTTAGGCTTTTAAAATGGTGATGTCATTTGAAACATATATGGTATGAATACAGATACGTCCGAAACACGTAAGTTGTTTCTTTTTAACATGAGTTTTACTAATATATATATATATATATATATATATATATATATATATATATATATATATATATATATATATATATATATATATATATAGCCCTGGGACATTTTAAATTGATATTCATTTTTTTTGCGCACGTCTGGTTTTTCTAATGTTTTTTCCTATGCGGCGGCCTTTGGGTCTGCCTTTTATACTCAGGTCAGGTTTTTTTACGCTCATTTGTCTTTCTTTCATGTAATTAGCAAGAGTCCATGAGCTAGTGACGTATGGGATATACATTCCTACCAGGAGGGGCAAAGTTTCCCAAACCTCAAAATGCCTATAAATACACCCCTCACCACACCCACAATTCAGTTTTACAAACTTTGCCTCCGATGGAGGTGGTGAAGTAAGTTTGTGCTAGATTCTACGTTGATATGCGCTCCGCAGCAAGTTGGAGCCCGGTTTTCCTCTCAGCGTGCAGTGAATGTCAGAGGGATGTGAGGAGAGTATTGCCTATTTGAATGCAGTGATCTCCTTCTACGGGGTCTATTTCATAGGTTCTCTGTTATCGGTCGTAGAGATTCATCTCTTACCTCCCTTTTCAGATCGACGATATACTCTTATATATACCATTACCTCTGCTGATTCTCGTTTCAGTACTGGTTTGGCTATCTGCTATATGTAGATGAGTGTCCTGGGGTAAGTAAGTCTTATTTTCTGTGACACTCCAAGTTATGGTTGGGCACTTTGTTTATAAAGTTCTAAATATATGTATTCAAACATTTATTTGCCTTGACTCAGAATGTTCAACTTTCCTTATTTTCAGACAGTCAGTTTCATATTTGGGATAATGCATTTTGATTTGACCATTTTTTCTTACCTTAAAATTTGACTTTTTCCCTGTGGGCTGTTAGGCTCGCGGGGGCTGAAAATGCTTCATTTTATTGCGTCATTCTTGGCGCAGACTTTTTTGGCGCAAAAATTCTATTTCCGTTTCCGGCGTCATACGTGTCGCCGGAAGTTGCGTCATTCTTTGACGTTATTTCGCGCCAAAAATGTCGGCGTTCCGGATGTGGCGTCATTTTTGGCGCCAAAAAGCATTTAGGCGCCAAATAATGTGGGCGTCTTATTTGGCGCGAAAAAATATGGGCGTCGCTTTTGTCTCCACATTATTTAAGTCTCATTTTTTATTGCTTCTGGTTGCTAGAAGCTTGTTCTTTGGCATTTTTTCCCATTCCTGAAACTGTCATTTAAGGAATTTGATCAATTTTGCTTTATATGTTGTTTTTTCTCTTACATATTGCAAGATGTCTCACGTTGCATCTGAGCCAGAAGATACTACAGGAAAATCGCTGTCAAGTGCTGAATCTACCAAAGCTAAGTGTATCTGCTGTAAACTTTTGGTAGCTATTTCTCCAGCTGTTGTTTGTATTGATTGTCATGACAAACTTGTTAAAGCAGATAATATTTCCTTTAGTAAAGTACCATTGCCTGTTGCAGTTCCCTCAACATCTAAGGTGCAGAATGTTCCTGATAATATAAGAGATTTTGTTTCTGAATCCATAAAGAAGGCTATGTCTGTTATTTCTCCTTCTAGTAAACGTAAAAAATCTTTTAAAACTTCTCTCCCTACAGATGAATTTTTAAATGAACATCATCATTCTGATTCTGATGACTCCTCTGGTTCAGAGGATTCTGTCTCTGAGGTTGATGCTGATAAATCTTCATATTTATTTAAAATGGAATTTATTCGTTCTTTACTTAAAGAAGTTCTAATTGCTTTAGAAATAGAGGATTCTTGTCCTCTTGATACTAATTCTAAACGTTTAGATAAGGTATTTAAAGCTCCTGTGGTTATTCCAGAAGTTTTTCCTGTTCCTAATGCTATTTCTGCAGTAATTTCCAAAGAATGGGATAAATTGGGTAATTCATTTACTCCTTCTAAACGTTTTAAGCATTTATATCCTGTGCCGTCTGACAGATTAGAATTTTGGGACAAAATCCCTAAAGTTGATGGGGCTATTTCTACCCTTGCTAAACGTACTACTATTCCTACGTCAGATGGTACTTCGTTTAAGGATCCTCTAGATAGGAAAATTGAGTCCTTTCTAAGAAAAGCTTATCTGTGTTCAGGTAATCTTCTTAGACCTGCTATATCTTTGGCTGATGTTGCTGCAGCTTCAACTTTTTGGTTGGAAACTTTAGCGCAACAAGTAACACATCGTGATTCTCATGACATTATTATTCTTCTTCAGCATGCTAATAATTTTATCTGTGATGCCATTTTTGATATTATCAGAGTTGATGTCAGGTTTATGTCTCTAGCTATTTTAGCTAGAAGAGCTTTATGGCTTAAAACTTGGAATGCTGATATGGCTTCTAAATCAACTTTACTTTCTATTTCTTTCCAGGGTAACAAATTATTTGGTTCTCAGTTGGATTCCATCATTTCAACTGTTACTGGTGGGAAAGGAACTTTTTTACCACAGGATAAAAAATCTAAAGGTAAAAGCAGAGCTAATAATCGTTTTCGTTCCTTTCGTTTCAACAAAGAACAAAAGCCTGATCCTTCATCCTCAGGAGCAGTTTCAGTTTGGAAACCATCTCCAGTCTGGAATAAATCCAAGCCAGCTAGAAAGGCAAAGCCTGCTTCTAAGTCCACATGAAGGTGCGGCCCTCATTCCAGCTCAGCTGGTAGGGGGCAGGTTACGTTTTTTCAAGGAAATTTGGATCAATTCTGTTCACAATCTTTGGATTCAGAACATTGTTTCAGAAGGGTACAGAATTGGTTTCAAGATAAGACCTCCTGCAAAGAGATTTTTTCTTTCCCGTGTCCCAGTAAATCCAGTAAAAGCTCAAGCATTTCTGAAATGTGTTTCAGATCTAGAGTTGACTGGAGTAATTATGCCAGTTCCAGTTCAGGAACAGGGGATGGGGTTTTATTCAAATCTCTTCATTGTACCAAAGAAGGAGAATTCCTTCAGACCAGTTCTGGATCTAAAAATATTGAATCGTTATGTAAGGATACCAACGTTCAAAATGGTAACTGTAAGGACTATCTTGCCTTTTGTTCAGCAAGGGAATTATATGTCCACAATAGATTTACAGGATGCATATCTGCATATTCCGATTCATCCAGATCATTTTCAGTTCCTGAGATTCTCTTTTCTGGACAAGCATTACCAGTTTGTGGCTCTGCCGTTTGGCCTAGCTACAGCTCCAAGAATTTTTACAAAGGTTCTCGGTGCCCTTCTCTCTGTAATCAGAGAACAGGGTATTGTGGTATTTCCTTATTTGGACGATATCTTGGTACTTGCTCAGTCTTTACATTTAGCAGAATCTCATACGAATCGACTTGTGTTGTTTCTTCAAGATCATGGTTGGAGGATCAATTTACCAAAAAGTTCTTTGATTCCTCAGACAAGGGTAACCTTTCTGGGTTTCCAGATGGATTCAGTGTCCATGACTCTGTCTTTAACAGACAAGAGACGTCTAAAATTGATTGCAGCTTGTCGAAACCTTCAGTCACAATCATTCCCTTCGGTAGCCTTATGCATGGAAATTCTAGGTCTTATGACTGCTGCATCGGACGCGATCCCCTTTGCTCGTTTTCACATGCGACCTCTTCAGCTCTGTATGCTGAAGCAATGGTGCAAGGATTACACGAAGATATCTCAAACAATATCTTTAAAACCGATTGTTCGGCACTCTCTAACATGGTGGACAGATCACCATCGTTTAATTCAGGGGGCTTCTTTTGTGCTTCCGACCTGGACTGTAATTTCAACAGATGCAAGTCTCACGGGTTGGGGAGCTGTGTGGGGATCTCTGACGGCACAGGGAGTTTGGGAATCTCAGGAGGTGAGATTACCTATCAATATCTTGGAACTCCGTGCAATTTTCAGAGCTCTTCAGTTTTGGCCTCTTCTGAAGAGAGAATCGTTCATTTGTTTTCAGACAGACAATGTCACAACTGTGGCATACATCAATCATCAAGGAGGGACTCACAGTCCTCTGGCTATGAAAGAAGTATCTCGAATTTTGGTTTGGGCGGAATCCAGCTCCTGTCTAATCTCTGCGGTTCATATCCCAGGTGTAGACAATTGGGAAGCGGATTATCTCAGTCGCCAAACGTTGCATCCGGGCGAATGGTCTCTTCACCCAGAGGTATTTCTTCAGATTGTTCAAATGTGGGAACTTCCAGAAATAGATCTGATGGCGTCCCATCTAAACAAGAAACTTCCCAGGTATCTGTCCAGATCCCGGGATCCTCAGGCGGAGGCAGTGGATGCATTATCACTTCCTTGGAAGTATCATCCTGCCTATATCTTTCCGCCTCTAGTTCTTCTTCCAAGAGTGATCTCCAAGATTCTGAAGGAATGCTCGTTTGTTCTGCTGGTAGCTCCAGCATGGCCTCACAGGTTTTGGTATGCGGATCTTTTCCGGATGGCCTCTTGCCAACCATGGACTCTTCCGTTAAGACCAGACCTTCTGTCACAAGGTCCTTTTTTCCATCAGGATCTGAAATCCTTAAATTTAAAGGTATGGAGATTGAACGCTTGATTCTTGGTCAAAGAGGTTTCTCTGACTCTGTGATTAATACTATGTTACAGGCCCGTAAATCTGTATCTCGAGAGATATATTATAGAGTCTGGAAGACTTATATTTCTTGGTGTCTTTCTCATCATTTTTCTTGGCATTCTTTTAGAATACCGAGAATTTTACAGTTTCTTCAGGATGGTTTAGATAAGGGTTTGTCCGCAAGTTCTTTGAAAGGACAAATCTCTGCTCTTTCTGTTCTTTTTCACAGAAAGATTGCTATTCTTCCTGATATTCATTGTTTTGTACAAGCTTTGGTTCGTATAAAACCTGTCATTAAGTCAATTTCTCCTCCTTGGAGTTTGAATTTGGTTCTGGGAGCTCTTCAAGCTCCTCCGTTTGAACCTATGCATTCATTGGACATTAAATTACTTTCTTGGAAAGTTTTGTTTCTTTTGGCCATCTCTTCTGCCAGAAGAGCTTCTGAATTATCTGCTCTTTCTTGTGAGTCTCCTTTTCTGATTTTTCATCAGGATAAGGCGGTGTTGCGAACTTCTTTTGAATTTTTACCTAAAGTTGTGAATTCCAACAACATTGGTAGAGAAATTGTGGTTCCTTCATTATGTCCTAATCCTAAGAATTCTAAGGAGAAATCGTTGCATTCTTTGGATGTTGTTAGAGCTTTGAAATATTATGTTGAAGCTACGAAATCTTTCCGTAAGACTTCTAGTCTATTTGTTATCTTTTCCGGTTCTAGAAAAGGCCAGAAAGCTTCTGCCATTTCTTTGGCATCTTGGTTGAAATCTTTAATTCATCTTGCCTATGTTGAGTCGGGTAAAATTCCGCCTCAGAGAATTACAGCTCATTCTACTAGGTCAGTATCTACTTCCTGGGCGTTTAGGAATGAAGCTTCGGTTGACCAGATCTGCAAAGCAGCAACTTGGTCCTCTTTGCATACTTTTACTAAATTCTACCATTTTGATGTATTTTCTTCTTCTGAAGCAGTTTTTGGTAGAAAAGTACTTCAGGCAGCGGTTTCAGTTTGAATCTTCTGCTTATGTTTTTCGTTAAACTTTATTTTGGGTGTGGATTATTTTCAGCAGGAATTGGCTGTCTTTATTTTATCCCTCCCTCTCTAGTGACTCTTGTGTGGAAAGATCCACATCTTGGGTAGTCATTATCCCATACGTCACTAGCTCATGGACTCTTGCTAATTACATGAAAGAAAACATAATTTATGTAAGAACTTACCTGATAAATTCATTTCTTTCATATTAGCAAGAGTCCATGAGGCCCGCCCTTTTTTTGTGGTGGTTATGATTTTGTATAAAGCACAATTATTCCAATTCCTTATTTTATATGCTTTCGCACTTTTTTATCACCCCACTTCTTGGCTATTCGTTAAACTGAATTGTGGGTGTGGTGAGGGGTGTATTTATAGGCATTTTGAGGTTTGGGAAACTTTGCCCCTCCTGGTAGGAATGTATATCCCATACGTCACTAGCTCATGGACTCTTGCTAATATGAAAGAAATTAATTTATCAGGTAAGTTCTTACATAAATTATGTTTTTCCACACCTTGGCTTTTAAGTTTGAGCAGGTTGGGATAGCGCACATCTGTTTTATTTTCACACGCATTGGGCATTTTTTCCTGTGCAGATCGACGTGCATTGGGTTAACGAATGTAAGATCTTGCACATCGGGCTTTGGCGTGATTTGCTCTTTATTTGCAGTTGGGTTTTGCGCTCACTGCTTATTTGTTAGCACATAATTCAGTCGTCCGATGTGAAGTTAGTCCCCTTATAAATTTTTTCGCATTCGCACGCCTGTTCTATTAAGTTTTTTGAAGAGTTACTTTCAGAGGGGGTACGTTTTCCCATTCCTTAGTAGCTGTTTTGGGGGATTATTTATTTTTTGCATTTTCTACTTTTGTAGTTTACAGCAATAATGGACCCTCTGAACACTTTTTTTATTCAGTGTTAACTGTGTTTATTGTAAACAGGCTGATGTATCTCAACCAGCATATTTATGTAACACATTTCTTAATATTTTAATGCTTTCAGACCAATCTAATGCTGCTCTTGCTTCTATCGGTTTTACTCCTCCTTCTGTTTGTTTTTTACAGGGAAGTGCAACTGACTTCGCAATAAGGAGTAAAGGATTTCATCTGTGAAAGTTTATTATAATAAAGGAACAATGGCACTACTCTGGCTTTTCCCCTATTTAATAATATATATAGGAATATTATTATAAATGATCTCCCATCTTTGGAGAGGAAATGGTGCTAGTGCATAGAATAGTAATATAAGCACAAAGAGTGATGACACTGTGAAGCAACGTGCCTCCACTCACAAAGTATGCACATGTAGCACTCTGGGCACTGACTCATGGGCAGTGTATTTCCAAAAGGGTTTTAAAATATAACTTTTATTAAGATCATATTAAAATAAAGGTAACACACAACTTTAAAAACGACACAGACACTGGTTATAGTAGTTTGTAAAGAACATACACAGGAGGATAATAATGTCGACAATTCAGTCCTATTAGTCACTCTAGTAGGTTATTCCCCTTTGTACTTTCTATGAAGTTGCTCTATACAGTATTAGTAGATTAACCCTATGTGGGGTTTATGGTATCTTCCGCTATGCATTGATTGATATAGATATTGTGTGCTAATAATCTATCAATATACTCTCCACACTATTATAATAAGTTGTTTATGTGATTGAATATAAACTGAACACAATCATATTAAATAACTGGTCTTCTGCCCCTTTAAATTTAAACCGTGTGATAAAATGTCAGTTCTTTGATTCCCTAACAATGTTTATATCGGAAAACAGTTGGAATTAATTTCAAGTAGAATCTCTAGGTTGCACACTAATAAGTGTATCATATGCAGTGAAATAATAATTAAGTAACCATTAGTTATTAATCACAGCAATGAGTATTAAAGCATGTACGCTATCTGTATCTACCTCTCTGTAGATTACTTATGTATTATAGATACTGCTGCAATTGTCAGTTTATTTAGACCCCAATCTGTCTGGTTACCATATTCAATCTTGTGGGCAGTAAATTATAGTCTTATGTGACTCTCTTAATCATATATATTCGTCTATGCAAATAGTTTTCAGAGCCACTCAGATTTCTGTTCCCGCTTTCAGTATAACCTCGTAATGACAGGTCAGTTTTTTAAATTTTAAGATAACATTACCCGTTAGATATAATTTAACTAGGTTTCGAGTGAAGTTTTTAAATAGTAACTTGGTGCATTATCTAAGTCTGACACAACCCAGACTGTACAATACGTTACACTATAGTTGTTGACTGTGTGAGCGCAATTACTATTAACCAGTGTCTGGCAATTTAAAAATAGACGAGCGCTCAGACGCACTCTGTTGTCCCCTGACGCGTTTCGCCCCTCCGGGCTTTATCAAAGGCGGCAAGCCGCCGGTTCTTGGAGGATATAAACCCCTATTACCGGAAGTATCGCCCTATCTCAAATCTGATTGCTCGTGAATTCACCTACCAACAGAAATGATTGACAGCAAGTTTGTTATCTTGCTATTGAAAGAAAGAGATCGTATAGGTCTTTCCTTGTCATGTGGATTAAACTTCATAGTATTGAATGCCATTACTTATGTGATATTTTGGATGGTTTAGAATGAGTCCTTGTGGAAAACTATTATTAGTTAAAATCTCTGAATGACCCATGAGAAATGTGTTACGTTTTGAATCAATACTCTTTTAGAGAAGAACTTTGGTCAGGCAGATCGCTAGATGTTTCAATGGCACATATCCTATAATCCTGTATATTCATATGCTATCATCTCAATGCCATGTATTTATATTCTCTATATGATTAATTATAGGGGAGCAATGTGTTGGTCTTATAGGGCCATGATGCCCACATGTTTAAACACTTAAAAGTGATGCAGCACAGCTGTAAAAAGCTGACTAGAAAATATCACCTGAACATCTCTATGTAAAAAAAAAAGTTATTTTACCTCAAAAGTTCCTCAGTAGCCACATCCCATTGTAAAGGACTTCTAAGCAGCAAATCAGTATGTCTGTCCCGAGACAGCTAAGGGAGTGAGCTTACATGCACATTCATCTTATTTCCCTATTCAGTATAAAGAAGTTTACTATGAAATCTCATGAGAGTTAAGTGAAATCTCATGAGATCACAGTAAAATAGTTCATGACCTCAGCACTGCTGATGCTGATTGGCTGCTGTTCATTTCTTCATTTCTTCTTTTTTTTTTTTACCTGCAGCTGGGAGCAGCTGAAGTATAACTTTTTACACAGAACTAACTCTGCTGAGCTGAGGAGATTGTGAGGTAAAATATCTTCCTTTTTTACATAGAGATGCTCAGGTGATATTTTCCTGTCAGCTTTTTACAGTTATACTGCATCAGTTTCAATTGATTTAGCATACAAGTATTATATCCCTTTAAATCTCCCAATGCCAATACCTGGGGTATCATTAATTTAACCCCTTGGGAAATGGCAGTGCTTATAGTCTGATGTGTCTACTGTTAGTGAATGTGTATTCACCTGTGAGTGATCCTGTAAAATAACAACTAAATTTCCCTTAATGCCCATTGTGTGGGGTACGTGATATAGTGGGTTGTCAGTGATAGTGCCCATATTATACTTGCTTATTCAAACCTAATAAGGGCTTGAATGTTATGATCATATCGTGATATGATACTCTGACAGTGCCCATATTTTGCTTACTAATTCAAACCAGAGGGGTATTCAAATATTTTGATCATATCGTGAATCATGTATGATCTGAAAGTTACAGAGGGACTAGTTTGAGAACTAGTGTGATATGTGAGCGACGAAGTGCACCAATAAAAAGAAAAAAACAAAACATTACTTTAAACAAAATTTGTGTGCTGAGTGAAAAATGCATGATGTAACTGTGCAATGTTGTGTGACTTAATACTTCCCCCTACATTCATTAAACTCCTATAATTGTTGTACTATAATATAAAATGTTTGTTTTTAGACCAGATCTGCCTCTAATTAATACTTGTCGAGATCTCAAACGAAAGTTAGCCAAAAAGTTCTCCTAATCTTGATCTGCACACTAATGCAATATTATTACAACAGTGTATTGGTCATTGAGATATGTATTGAGCATTAGTACATTATCAAAATCTAAAAATACATCTGATGGGAAATCTGTTGGAAAGTTTTATCTATTGGGATACATTTTTTCTTTGTTTTTTTTTTTTTTTTTTAAACAAATTTTTATTGAGGTTCTTTACCAAACAAACAAGTATTGCTGTTCCATACATAATAGAAAAGAAAATAAGTTGTTACAGAGTAAGCTGCCAAAATAAGGTCACATAGGTACTTAGTATAATTAAATGACAGTTTACCTATTAGATATAAACAATAAACTCTGAAAAAACCTGCTGCAAGATAAAAGCGGCCATATGGGGACCGCCAAGATGCTGTAGTACAATATAGAGCAGATAAGCAGTGATGTGATAGGGCCACTCATGGACCCCTAATGAAGAACCTCTGTTTTATGTTTTTGAAGCTATAATTGGGATATATTGTAAATACTTTCAGGGAATAACAAAAGGTAAAGTGTTTGAACCTCAAAGTAGATTTAGAATAATTGATACAAGCTATGTGAAAAGTAAGCGGTGAGATAAATAAAGCCTATGGTAAAATCTGTTAAGTGTACATAGACACAAATGCTATACGATCAGGCTGTCTCGCTATATGAGGAGGAAAGGATAAGCATGGAGATCAGTTAAGAAGCAGGACATACTTATGAAGGGAATAGTTTGAGTGCGGAGTAATGTATAGACAGGTTCATATTATAGTATAGCAAAAATATGAAGGTGGGTTGCATTAAATTCACTGGCAGTGAAAGTGTGGCATAGGATAGATAAGCCACGTATTTAACTCTCCCAATAAGGGAGATACATTATGTAGAGAGGGGGGGGGGGGGAAGAGGTGGTGTGTTGTAATCTTAGATTAGTTTATTATATAGATATACATATATAGTAGTCAGGGTTACAATATAGTTCACAATGGGAACAGCAGGTAATGTATAGTTGTAACTTATGAAATAAAAATTGTTAGGATGCGGTATAGGCAAGATTAACTGCTTAATTCGACTCCCAGACCAAGGAGGTATATTAGGTATAAATGGGGGAGGGGGGGGGTTGTTACTTAGAAATAGTATGATAAACAGCCTATGTTCAAGGATAATAATAAGTTCTGTGCTTGTAGTGAGGGGCAAGGACAATTATTGTATGATGCCTCTAAATACCAATGTTGAGATGTTGCTAGGCTAGTAGTCTATATAGGGAGACTCACGGAAGATCAATTTTGTTGTTGGTAGTACAGGACCAGCCTGCACTGAGAAACCTGGCTAATATTTTTATATGCTTATATTAGGCTGTAAAGTTGTCTTCTGCTCCCTCTAGTTGTCCCTTAGGGTATATTAAGAAGGCAGGCACAGTAAATAATAACCACAGTCTCATAAACTTTTAGACAAACCAAAAAATAGGTATGCATCCCGCCGCCTGGGCACGGGCCCTATACCCACCGGCAGGAGAACACCTAGAGATGTATATACTCGGTAACCATGTTGAAGGGAATAACACAGTAATCTCTTTTACTCATAGCAAAGTCAGAGACAATATCAATAGGGGATACAGTGAGGTCTTATGACTATCTGGCAATAGATGATCTGGGTGCCACTTCATGCAAGTCAGATAGGGTGCATCAGCTCAATACAAGGGTGGTTATAGTACAGCTTTACTTTTGCCAACTAAACAGTTAGCTATGCGCCTAAGGAGCGAGTACAGTGAAGGCATTCAATTAACCATACGCAGAATATGATATCAAAAACAGATTTGTACAGAATTAGGGCACACAACAGATACAAAGAGAGTAAAAACATATGAGTATTCCTTAAATGGAGAGTAGTTATATGAAACACTGAAATGTCATAATTATGAATATCATGTTCTCAAAGGCAAGGTATGGGGGTACAAAGAATAATCTATGCCTCTTTAGAGTAAGATAGGGGCCACAATTAGGTATTATTAAGGGACTATAACTAGCTATAATCATCATATATAGAAATATTGTACATCTCAGCACATTAGGACTGTAAACTATTCAAGGAAGCCCGTCCCATTTTAAACATATAAAATCACTTTTATCTAGTACCATGGTAGTATATCTGCAGACTAAATACACTAAACAATTCAATCAGAGACTCAAATCCAGGCTTGCAAAAATGTGAGACATAGGAAAGGTGAAACTATGAATATGACACAATCTAGGAAAACTAATCAATATCTTGTGGTTGGTGACATGTTTAGAATCTAACACGTTGGTTTATAATAACAGGTGAACATATGCATTTCTATATCGCAACCGGTGAAGATTAAAAGCATATAGCTAGCAGCCTAAAGGCAATCGCAATAGGAGGGAAAGTCTCGCTGTTCCGGCACAGGCAGGTAACACCTTGTATGGATCGAGTACATATATACCTCTGCTACTACAAAAATGTCCCTTGCAATTGGTGTTGAAGCGATGAGCAGACTTGTGATTAGGAGACACCTTTACAGTTTGAGCATCAGTAGAAAATGCCCAAAACAATGGAAGGTGCTGTCTCTAGCTTCCTGCAGGGAACTCTGTTGCTCAATACACATCGCCAGAGTTTTAGGGGAAACTCCAAATGTAGAAGCAGTGAGAGTCTAACCTACGCAGGGGGTAAGTCCGCGAGGCAGCCCCGTGGGCAAATTAAGATCAAGCTGTTCCAGGGCCCATCTCCTAACGAAGCTACTGCTGCAAGCCTCCAGGGTCCCACTGTAAATGCAGCCTGTTCCAATAGGGGATGCGGTATAGTAGGGAGGCTAACAGAGAGCAAACGATCTGTAGAGCGGTAAAAGCCGCTTTGGGAGGCCAGGATTCGAAGGAGGATAAAACCAACTGTGTTTTCCTTGTCTGTCCCCCGCAAGTCCGTGTCAGCAACACGCCAACCGTAAGACCCAGCAGTGCAAACTTCTTATCTGGCGACCATCCGGTGATAGAAGGGGGAGATGGCTGGTCCGTACAAAGGATAGGATGCCCACTGGGAGTCTGAGCCTGTAAAGTGGTATGGGTCGGCTTCTTAAGAAAAGCTGAGTCTGAGACCCGCTGGTGCTCCCACGTGGCTCGATTTTCTATTGTTGGCAAACTAATAATTTCGGGGGCGGCAGATTGCAATGGCTGAGATCCAACCACCCCGCCATGTACTCCAATTGAGCTGGGACTTAGGGATGTAAATGCCGCTTGCATATACTCCAGAAAGGCAAGTCGGTGTTCCCACAACAGCGAGCTGATTTCTTCCAATATTGCGGCGGAAGTCGCCATATTTCATAGAGTAGGAGAGGTGCTGCGATAGTTGTTAAGGCTAAAGGCCGTCACCACAATTTCTACCCTGAGTCTTTTAAATATTGTAGGAATAAAACAGTGCAGTCGTTACCGGAAATCCTCTGACTCTAGGAGAGATTTAGCTTCAGGTAGCGAGTCTTCGTGGCCATTTGCTCTGTGATGTTTTTGGTTGGGAGATGTAAAGGTTTCCTAGACATTTTTCAGCTGCTACAGGGTGCTAGCATCATATAAGGTACTTTTGCTGGAAAGATAGTGTGTCCTTGGAATACTTTTATCCCAATTAAATAAACATTTTTGAGTTTATTATCAGGAGCTTCAAGGTTCTGCGTCTTATCCTGCTGCTCGTTGGCTCCGCCCCCCATTTTTTCTTTGTTTTGTTCTGGGTCACCTCTAGTTGTTAATTTATAAGAAGACATAATAATTGTTTTGTTCATTGAATCCCCAAGATTGGACCGCATTTAATAAGTAAATCCAACGACTTTCTGATTTTAATAATGCTAATAATGCTCCCCAGCATTGTAGATCATTCTGATTAGAGTTATGACATTTTAGAAAATGTGCAGCTACACTAGTGAAGGTTTTATGTTCATCTCTGTCTTTGGCAGCATTTTAATATTTCTGAGATGCTCCATGAGTCTTAGATGGAGTTTCATTGAAGTCATCCCGACATAAAATAAATTGCAAGTACATAGAAGTATATATATGACACTTTCTGTGTTACAACTAATGTAGCGTTTGATTTTATGGTTCTTACCAAATCTATCTGTGATTGTTTCTGTATTGCGCATGTACTTGCAAGTACTGCAATTGCCACACTTGTGAGCACCTGGAATAAAGGCTGAAATGGTCTTCTTTCTCTGAAAGTGGCTGCTAGTTACAATATCTTTGATATATATAATTCTTCTGAATCCAAATGAGGGTTCATAGTTTTTAATGTTGGATCCATCATCAGAATGTCCCAATGCTTCTTTATTATATTTATGATTTGAGGAGTTTGTGCATTATAGGTCATGATTAATCTGGGTATGTTGGAGTCACTCTTAGTTCTTTTAGACAATAAACTTTGTCTTGGTGTATGTAGAGCTCTATATTTGGCTCTTTTAATCGATTTTTTACTGTACCCTCTTTTGATTAACCTTTCTTCTAATTCTGAAGCTCTGGTTTTGTATATATGATCCTCTTTACAATTTCGACTGAGTCTTAAGAATTTGCCTGTTGGTAGATCTCTCAATGTACCTGGAGCATGTGCGCTACTACTATGTACTAGGCTATTTGTAGCCATTGGTTTCTTATACAGATCTGTACTGATCTTTCCTTCTACATTTTTGCGAATTGTTATATCCAGAAAGTTTATGTTAGTCAGGCTTTCCTCATGAGTCAATTTTATGTTTAGTTGCTTCTGATTTAAGTGGGTAAGGAACATTTGTAACTCTGAATGTGTGCCTTCCCAAATAAAGAAGATGTCGTTGATAAAACAAATCCATAAAGGTATATGGTCTGTATGGTCTTGATTATCTTCTGTGAAGACATGTTCAGTCTCCCACCATCCGAGGAATAGGTTGGCATAAGTTGGCATAAGTGGGCGCACAGGTGGTGCCCATGGCTGTTCCCCGTGTTTGGAGGAAGAATTGCGCATCAAATACAAAAAAGTGTAATTAAGTATGAATTCTAATAATTTCAAGACAAAATGGTTATGTTCCACATTTTCCTCTGAGTTTCGGTCCAGGAAATATTTAATAGCCTGTAAGCCTTGTTTGTGATTTATTGAGGTGTATAGGGATTCCACATCTGTGGTCACCAACTAGGTGGATTCATTAAGAATTAAGTTCTCTAATCTCTGTAAGACTTGCATGGTGTCTTGCACATAGGATGGCAGCTCTTCCACATATTGGCGTAACCTATGGTCAATATATTTACTCGCTTTTTCTGTTAAACAACCTAAGCCAGACACTATGGGTCTGCCTCAGTGGCGTATTTAGGTTTTGTGCTGCCCTAGGCACTCAAAATTCTGCTGGCCCCCCACCCCTCAGGTTTTAGGTCTTTTTTGGCCATAAAACTTTTTTTTCATGGTGTAATGTGATTTTTTTTTTTATTATTACATTATTCCATTAAATGTTCACACATGGATACACACCAGGCTCTGCAACAACATACACGTCAGGCCAAGCTATTCCTTACATAAAACTGGCTTTTCAGTTATATACACACACCAAGCTCTGCAATAGTCTATGTGTCATTCTACCAATAGGCACAGAAATTGTAAAAACAAATAATGGTATTTTTAATGGTAGGATAGAGTAGTTTTGAGCCAGATATGGTTTGTTTACTGTTCCAGATGTAGCAGTAGCAGAAATTACATAAAGCTATGTGTGGTGTGTTCAGGACTGACTCTCCCCCCCACTACTATGTAACTAAAGCTTTGCTTTTTGCCCTTGTGTAAAGCAGCATCTTAGAGTCCAATATCACTGCAGACTTAGGTATGCCCCAATGGTATGCCCCAATATTGTAAGGCTTCACATCTCCTACCTTATGAGCTATAAAAGCTATCCCTATCTATGCGGCTGAAAGACAATCTACTCCCACCTAAGCAAAACTGTAAGGTAGCCATAAACGTAATAAAGATTAGGAATAACAGCCACTGATACCTGTCTGAGTAAGATTCTGAAATGTCTCCACCAGGTCTGGTTAGAAGATGCACAAAAAGTCTGTCATAATTGGCTGTCAGGCCACAACCCCAATTTCATTTTAATATGCCATGCCAATGCCATCCAAAACCAATACAGTATTTAAAAAGCCCCACTTTATTATTGTGTACAAATTTAATACAAGCATATAATTCAGATTTCAGAGCAGTACACAGCAGATCATTTCAATTGTAAAAAAGACCTGTGTGGCTAATGCCTAGGCTGGCTGCAGTCTGCACTAGATAATCCACCCTGCTGTTCTCCCGCTTTCCTCTGCGACTGTGTACCAAGTTTTAGAACAGCCTAAGCAGTAGTTATCCCCGCCCCTGAAGGGAACACACTAGTCCTTAGTGGTTGTCAGCTATGTTTGAAGATAGAATAATGTGGTTCATTGGCTGGCTGGATCAGGCTCTTCAATATGGGGGAACCGGGCAGCGCTTGATGTGACAGCGACATACAAGTTTACACAAGTGTTTTTATGCACTCTGTGGCTGTGTGATTATTCATGCAACCAGGACCGTCCCGAAATCACGTGACCTTGGCCGGTCCGGGTTGCCTTAATAATCACATAGCCTAGTAGTCAGTCAGCTACGTTTGAAGTGCAGATGATACAATGGCATGATATGGGCTGTGGTGGGGCTCATTAATTGGCTGGCTCCGGACAGAAAAGGTTTATCAATAGTGTGTAACATGGCTCGCTTACATAAATAAAAAAAAGCATACGAAAAGCTGTTTGTTTGCCAACTTGCCTGCTATATTGGTATTACTTTTCTGGACTCTGACTCAGTGGTATGTGATTATTAATGCAACCCGAACCATGCAGAAGTCACATGATGTCGCCACTGTCCGGGTTTCATAATAATCACATAGCCTCAAAGAAGTCAACCATGAAGAGAGCAATATATAGAGAGAAATGCAATTATTGCAGGCAAGTTTTCAAGTAGGTTGTGCACTAATCAATTGCACAGCATATGCGTCAGACTCATCAGTCATTACAGCACCGGTGAGGGCAGGCCAGGACTCTGTGACCGGCATTAGTTATTTTTTATGTGAGAGACAAGTAGTGTCTGCACCTGCAGAAAATGCCGCCCCCTCCAGACTGCCACCCTAGGCACATTCCTTGTCGGCCTAGGCTATAATACGCCTCTGTTCTGTCTGATGGGACCTTGATATTTTTGTGAATTTTGGGTATCATGTAGAATGTTGCTACTTTGGGTTTGTCTACATTCAAGAATTTATTTTCCTTTGCTGTAATGATCCCTTCATTGTGGGCTCTATTAATTATTATTAATTAGGTTGAAATAGATTTTCAAATAGCCCTCCATGGGTTGTGTAGCAATTCTGTGTAGCAAGTTTTATCGTTTAGCTGTTTAAAGCCCTCTTTTAAATACATGTCAATCGGCCAAATGACAATATTGCCCCCCTTATCAGAGCCTCGTATCACCACCTCATCCCATTGTCTCATTTCTTTGACCGCTAAGTGTTCTTTGTATGTCAGATTGTGTTGTGTTGTTGTCATGTGGATTAAACTTCATAGTATTGAATGCCATTACTTATGTGATATTTTGGATGGTTTAGAATGAGTCCTTGTGGAAAACTATTATTAGTTAAAATCTCTGAATGACCCATGAGAAATGTGTTACGTTTTGAATCAATACTCTTTTAGAGAAGAACTTTGGTCAGGCAGATCGCTAGATGTTTCAATGGCACATATCCTATAATCCTGTATATTCATATGCTATCATCTCAATGCCATGTATTTATATTCTCTATATGATTAATTATAGGGGAGCAATGTGTTGGTCTTATAGGGCCATGATGCCCACATGTTTAAACACTTAAAAGTGATGCAGCACAGCTGTAAAAAGCTGACTAGAAAATATCACCTGAACATCTCTATGTAAAAAAGAAAGTTATTTTACCTCAAAAGTTCCTCAGTAGCCACATCCCATTGTAAAGGACTTCTAAGCAGCAAATCAGTATGTCTGTCCCGAGACAGCTAAGGGAGTGAGCTTACATGCACACTCATCTTATTTCCCTATTCAGTATAAAGAAGTTTACTATGAAATCTCATGAGAGTTAAGTGAAATCTCATGAGATCACAGTAAAATAGTTCATGACCTCATCACTGCTGATGCTGATTGGCTGCTGTTCATTTCTTCATTTCTTCTTTTTTTTTTTTACCTGCAGCTGGGAGCAGCTGAAGTATAACTTTTTACACAGAACTAACTCTGCTGAGCTGAGGAGATTGTGAGGTAAAATATCTTCCTTTTTTACATAGAGATGCTCAGGTGATATTTTCCTGTCAGCTTTTTACAGTTATACTGCATCAGTTTCAATTGATTTAGCATACGAGTATTATATCCCTTTAAATCTCCCAATGCCAATACCTGGGGTATCATTAATTTAACCCCTTGGGAAATGGCAGTGCTTATAGTCTGATGTGTCTACTGTTAGTGAATGTGTATTCACCTTTGAGTGATCCTGTAAAATAACAACTAAATTTCCCTTAATGCCCATTGTGTGGGGTACGTGATATAGTGGGTTGTCAGTGATAGTGCCCATATTATACTTGCTTATTCAAACCTAATAAGGGCTTGAATGTTATGATCATATCGTGATATGATACTCTGACAGTGCCCATATTTTGCTTACTAATTCAAACCAGAGGGGTATTCAAATATTTTGATCATATCGTGAATCATGTATGATCTGAAAGTTACAGAGTGACTAGTTTGAGAACTAGTGTGATATGTGAGCGACGAAGTGCACCAATAAAAAGAAAAAAACAAAACATTACTTTAAACAAAATTTGTGTGCTGAGTGAAAAATGCATGATGTAACTGTGCAATGTTGTGTGACTTAATACTTCCCCCTACATTCATTAAACTCCTATAATTGTTGTACTATAATATAAAATGTTTGTTTTTAGACCAGATCTGCCTCTAATTAATACTTGTCGAGATCTCAAACGAAAGTTAGCCAAAAAGTTCTTCTAATCTTGATCTGCACACTAATGCAATATTATTACAACAGTGTATTGGTCATTGAGATATGTATTGAGCATTAGTACATTATTACGTATTAATGCAATATTTTGTTAGTTGTTATAATGTGTATTCAAAATCTAAAAATAAATCTGATGGGAAATCAGTTGGAAAGTTTTATCTATTGGGATACATTTTGTCTTTGTTTTGTTCTGGGTCACCTCTAGTTGTTAATTTATAAGAAGACATAATAATTGTTTTGTTCATTGAATCCCCAAGATTGGACCGCATTTAATAAGTAAATCCAACGACTTTCTGATTTTAATAATGCTAATAATGCTCCCCAGCATTGTAGATCATTCTGATTAGAGTTATGACATTTTAGAAAATGTGCAGCTACACTAGTCAAGGTTTTATGTTCATCTCTGTCTTTGGCAGCATTTTAATATTTCTGAGATGCTCCATGAGTCTTAGATGGAGTTTCATTGAAGTCATCCCGACATAAAATAAATTGCAAGTACATAGAAGTACATATATGACACTTTCTGTGTTACAACTAATGTAGCGTTTGATTTTATGGTTCTTACCAAATCTGTCTGTGATTGTTTCTGTATTGCGCATGTACTTGCAAGTACTGCAATTGCCACACTTGTGAGCACCTGGAATAAAGGCTGAAATGGTCTTCTTTCTCTGAAAGTGGCTGCTAGTTACAATATCTTTGATATATATAGTTCTTCTGAATCCAAATGAGGGTTCATAGTTTTTAATGTAGGATCCATCATCAGAATGTCCCAATGCTTCTTTATTATATTTATGATTTGAGGAGTTTGTGCATTATAGGTCATGATTAATCTGGGTATGTTGGAGCCACTCTTAGTTCTTTTAGACAATAAACTTTGTCTTGGTGTATGTAGAGCTATATATTTGGCTCTTTTAATCGATCTTTTACTGTACCCTCTTTTGATTAACCTTTCTTCTAATTCTGAAGCTCTGGTTTTGTATATATGATCCTCTTTACAATTTCGACTGAGTCTTAAGAATTTGCCTGTTGGTAGATCTCTCAATGTACCTGGAGCATGTGTGCTACTACTATGTACTAGGCTATTTGTAGCCATTGGTTTCTTATACAGATCTGTACTGATCTTTCCTTCTGCATTTTTGCGAATTGTTATATCCAGAAAGTTTATGTTAGTCAGGCTTTCCTCATGAGTCAATTTTATGTTTAGTTGCTTCTGATTTAAGTGGGTAAGGAACATTTGTAACTCTGAATGTGTGCCTTCCCAAATAAAGAAGATGTCGTCGATAAAACAAATCCATAAAGGTATATGGTCTGTATGGTTTTGATTATCTTCTGTGAAGACATGTTCAGTCTCCCACCATCCGAGGAATAAGTTGGCATAGCTGGGCGCACAGGTGGTGCCCATAGCTGTTCCCTGTGTTTGGAGGAAGAATTGCGCATCAAATACAAAAAAAGTGTAATTAAGTATGAATTCTAATAATTTCAAGACAAAATGGTTATGTTCCACATTTTCCTCTGAGTTTCGGTCCAGGAAATATTTAATAGCCTGTAAGCCTTGTTTGTGATTTATTGAGGTGTATAGGGATTCCACGTCTGTGGTCACCAACCAGGTGGATTCATTAAGAATTAAGTTCTCTAATCTCTGTAAGACTTGCATGGTGTCTTGCACATAGGATGGCAGCTCTTCCACATATTGGCGTAACCTATGGTCAATATATTTACTCGCTTTTTCTGTTAAACAACCTAAGCCAGACACTATGGGTCTGCCTCAGTGGCGTATTTAGGTTTTGTGCTGCCCTAGGCACTCAAAATTCTGCTGCCCCCCCCACCCCTCAGGTTTTAGGTCTTTTTTGGCCATAAAACTTTTTTTTCATGGTGTAATGTGATTATTTTTTTATTATTACATTATTCCATTAAATGTTCACACATGGATACACACCAGGCTCTGCAACAACATACACGTCAGGCCAAGCTATTCCTTACATAAAACTGGCTTTTCAGTTATATACACACACCAAGCTCTGCAATAGTCTATGTGTCATTCTACCAATAGGCACAGAAATTATAAAAACAAATAATGGTATTTTTAATGGTAGGATGGAGTATTTTTGAGCCAGATATGGTTTGTTTACTGTTCCAGATGTAGCAGTAGCAGAAATTACATAAAGCTATGTGTGGTGTGTTCAGGACAGTGACTCTCCCCCCACTACTATGTAACTTAAGCTTTGCTTTTTGCCCTTGTGTAAAGCAGCATCTTAGAGTCCAATATCACTGCAGACTCAGGTATGCCCCAATATTGTAAGGCTTCACATCTCCTACCTTATGAGCTATAAAAGCTATCCCTATCTATGCGGCTGATGGACAATCTACTCCCACCTAAGCAAAACTGTAAGGTAGCCATAAACGTAATAAAGATTAGGAATAACAGCCACTGATACCTGTCTGAGTAAGATTCAGAAATGTCTCCACCAGGTCTGGTTAGAAGATGCACAAAAAGTCTGTCATAATTGGCTGTCAGGCCACAACCCCAATTTCATTTTAATATACCATGCCAATGCCATCCAAAACCAATACAGTATTTAAAAAGCCCCACTTTATTATTGTGTACAAATTTAATACAAGCATATAATTCAGATTTCAGAGCAGTACACAGCAGATCATTTCAATTGTAAAAAAGACCTGTGTGGCTAATGCCTAGGCTGGCTGCAGTCTGCACTAGATAATCCACCCTGCTGTTCTCCCGCTTTTCTCTGCGACTGTGTACCAAGTTTTCGAACAGCCTAAGCAGTAGTTATCCCCGTCCCTGAAGGGAACACACTAGTCCTTAGTGGTTGTCAGCTAGGACCGTCCCGAAATCACGTGACCTTGGC
The DNA here is from genome assembly GCF_027579735.1 of Bombina bombina. NCBI lineage: Eukaryota > Metazoa > Chordata > Amphibia > Anura > Bombinatoridae > Bombina > Bombina bombina. The sequence goes on from NC_069502.1 coordinate 588,126,420, forward strand.
CGGTCCGGGTTGCCTTAATAATCACATAGCCTAGTAGTCAGTCAGCTACGTTTGAAGTGCAGATGATACAATGGCATGATATGGGCTGTGGTGGGGCTCATTAATTGGCTGGCTCCGGACAGAAAAGGTTTATCAATAGTGTGTAACATGGCTCGCTTACATAAATAAAAAAAAGCATATGAAAAGCTGTTTGTTTGCCAACTTGCCTGCTATATTTGTATTACTTTTCTGGACTCTGACTCAGTGGTATGTGATTATTAATGCAACCCGAACCATGCAGAAGTCACATGATGTCGCCACTGTCCGGGTTTCATAATAATCACATAGCCTCAAAGAAGTCAACAATGAAGAGAGCAATATATAGAGAGAAATGCAATTATTGCAGGCAAGTTTTCAAGTAGGTTGTGCACTAATCAATTGCACAGCATATGCGTCAGACTCATCAGTCATTACAGCACCGGTGAGGGCAGGCCAGGACTCTGTGACCGGCATTAGTTATTTTTTATGTGAGAGACAAGTAGTGTCTGCACCTGCAGAAAATGCCGCCCCCTCCAGACTGCCGCCCTAGGCACATTCCTTGTCGGCCTAGGCTATAATACGCCTCTGTTCTGCCTGATGGGACCTCGATATTTTTGTGAATTTTGGGTATCATGTAGAACGTTGCTACTTTGGGTTTGTCTACATTCAAGAATTTATTTTCCTTTGCTGTAATGATCCCTTCATTGTGGGCTCTATTAATTAGGTTGAAATAGATTTTCAAATAGCCCTCAATGGGTTGTGTAGCAATTCTGTGTAGCAAGTTTTATCGTTTAGCTGTTTAAAGCCCTCTTTTAAATACATGTCAATCGGCCAAATGACAATATTGCCCCCCTTATTAGAGCCTCGTATCACCACCTCATCCCATTGTCTCATTTCTTTGACCGCTAAGTGTTCTTTGTATGTCATATTGTGTTGTTTTAGAGATATTTTCAGAGAGGTGATGTCCCGACATACCAAGTCTCTAGAAACATAGATGTTGACGGCAGATAAGAGCCATAGGCCCAGCAAGTCTGCCCGATATTATCTAACAGTATAAACTTATCTAATTTGTAGGATAGCCTTATGCTTGTCCCATGCATTTTTAAAGTCCCCCACATTGTTTGTCGCTACTATCTCTTGAGGAAGTTTATTCCATAAATCAATCACTCTTTCTGTAAAGAAGTGCTTTCTCAAATTACTCCTGAATCTACTACCCTTTAGCTTGAGATCATGACCCCTTGTTCTTGAATTTTCCATTTTATGTAAAATACCCACAGCCTCAGTTTTACTAAGCCCTTTAACGTACTTGAAAGTTGCTATCATATCACCTCTTTCTCTTCTCTCCTCTAAGCTATACATATTTAGGTCATTGATCCTATCCTGGTAAGTTTTATTTTTTAGACCATGTACCATTTTGGTAGCCCTCCTTGGCACAGATTCAAGTTTGTTAATATCCTTCTGAAGATATGGCCTCCAGAACTGCACACAATACTCAAGATGAGGCCTAACTAATCATCTATAAAGTGGCATAAGAACCTTACTATTTCTGCTGCAAATACCTCTACCAATACATCCAAGCATTCTGCTAGCCTTACTCGCTGCATTACTACATTGTTTGCTAAGTTTTAAATCATCTGAAATAATAATTCCCAAGTCCTGTTCCTCATCTGTAACAGTCAATAAAGTGACATTGAGTCTGTAATTAACATTTGGATTTTTCTTCCCTAAATGCATTATTTTACACTTTGCTGTGTTAAACTTTAGATCCCAGTCGTTTGTCCAATCCTCCAATTGTTATATATCACTTCTCATTTTGTCTAACCCCCCCCCCCCCCGGAACATCCACTCTGCTACAAATTTTTGTATAATCTGCAAACAGACATACTTTCCCCTGTAGCCCTTTGCTGATATCACAGATAAATATGTTAAACAAAACAGGCCCCAGAACTGACCCCTGAGGAACATCACTAGTAACAGCCCCCTCTGCTGAATTAACTCCATTTACTAAGACACTTTGTTTTCTGTCCTTAAGCCAGCATTCCACCCAGCTCACAATTTTTTTAATTTTTAGGTACAAAAGTGGATTTATTATTTAATGTGTCTCTCCATTTGCCTGGTGTTTGAGATTCTGATTCTCTTACTATGTTTTCTAAGTCTCTCAGGATCACAAGTTCTTCTTCTGACCAACCTTCCTCATTGGGATTATAAGAGAAATATTTTTTTAATCATAACTTTCTTATGTACAGCTGCACATCTTTGATAACTTAGAATTTATCAACATCACTTGATGGACAAAAAGATAATCCTTTGGATAATACCGAAATGTGTTCTGTGTTAATGGCAATTTAGACATGTTTATCACCCTCAATGATTCAGTCGAATCTGTGAAAAGGGTCTCTGTTCCCTGCTGGGTGGTCTCCATAGTCCCTAATGGTCTCTGTGATAGCGAGCTCGACCCCTGGTAGTTTTTTTGTTTGTGCCTCCCCCCTCTGCGTGTCTTCCTTCCTGCTCTCCTGCATCTAAAAAATAATTTCTCTTGTTTCTACTGGAGGACCTAGATGCTGCTGGGGGGCATTGCTGGATTGGTTGTTGGTGGAACTCCCTTTTTCCCCATCTGTATCTGATACATCACTTTCTATGATGTTTACTTTGGGGGTTTTGTTGGTATTTCTGTAAAAAACATTTTTTTGCCATTTATATAAAGGAAGTTTTGCTTCCTTTGGAGATTAAGGATCCTAGATTTATCCTAGATAAATCTACTAACGGTGTAGATGCTATCTTTAAGCCTTTGGTTAAAACCCCTTAGGTTTTTCCTCTCCCTGATGCTGTCTCTGAGATAGTTGCTAGGGAATGTTCTAAGCCAGGTAATCCCTTTAATCCTTCTGCAAGGTTTAAGAAATTGTATCCCCTACCTGCTTCTGATCTTTGGGAGACTGTCCCTAAAGTAGATGGGACTATTTCTAATCTGGCTAAGAAAACTAGTATTGCTCTGGAAGATCGCACTTCTTTTAAGGACCCTTTAGATAGAAAATTATAATCCTTTCATAGAAGGGCCTTTGTGTAAGCAGGTTACTTATTTAGGACAGCTATTTCTATTGCTGGTGTTACTGCAGCTTTTTCTATTTGGTTAAATAGTCTCTCTGAGCAGCTTGATGATTCTGCTAGTGAAGATTTTTTGAACCTTTTGTGCTAACTCATTTATTTGTGATGCAGTATTTGACATAATTAAGATTAATGCTAAGTTTATGTTTGGCAGTTCTTTACAGAAGAGCTTTGTGGTTGAAATCTTGCTCTTCTGATATGGTTTCTAAATCTAGACTTTTATCTCTTTTCAAGGAAAGAAGTTGTTTGGCTCTGATTCGGATTCTATTATTTCTACTGTTACTGGAGGTAAAATAGCTTTTCTTCCTCAGGACTGTCACGCCGCGCTGCTCTAGCCATTGCTAGGGGCGCGGCGTCTCCTTCCCTGCTCGTTGCCAGGGGCAGTGTTGGCTCCGGATTTGTGCGGCGCTGATGTCATCGCCGCATGTTCCGGATGCCGGTCGGAGCTCAGTGGCGCGAATCTGCGCCTATTTAAATGTTCTAATAACGATCTGTCACTGCCCAAGTATAGGTGATACTTTGTGTGCTCCTGGGTGTGACAGATCGTTCTTTCTATGTGCCTAAATATTGTTGCTGAAGCTGCCTGTCTGACTACTCTACCTGCCTTAACCCTTACACTGCTGGATTGATTATTGTTGCTGAACCTGCCTGTCTGACTACTCTACCTGCCTTAACCCTTAAACTGCTGGATTAATTATTGTTGCTGAACCTGCCTGTCTGACTACTCTACCTGCCTTAACCCTTAAACTGTTGGACTGCTTTACTGTTGCCAAACCCTGCCTGCCTGACCATTCTAGTGGTTTATACTTGGACTGCTTTATTGTTTCCAGACCCTGCCTGCCTGACCATTCTAGTGGTTTATCCTTTGACTGCTCTGCTGTTGCCGCTGGGGACTGTCCTGCCTGTGGTGAGTGCCGCCTTCCTCATCTTACTAACTTTCTCTGCTCTGGGATATTCCCTATCATTCCAGCTCGACGCTGGGATAACAAGACTACTGGCTGAGTTTGGTCTGATAGAGGAGTATCCCACGAGCATTATAAGGACAAGAAGTCCAGAGGTAAGTCTAAGGCTTCTAATTGTTTTCATCCCTTTCCTCAGAACAGGGGACAAAAATCTGATTCCTTCTCTCGTAAGCAAGGTCCCTCTGGCGCTGCCTTGAAGCCAGGTTCCAAATGGAACAGGCTTATACAATCCAAAAAATCTACGCCTACTTCCAACTCTGCATGAAGGTGCGGCTCTCGATCTAGAGGTTCTGGTAGGGGGCAGGCTGTGCTTTTTTTAGGAAGTCTGGTTCCTGTCTGTTTCAGATCCTTGGGTTCTGAATATTGTTCCTCATGGTTATTGGATAGGCTTAAGAACAAGGCCTCCCAGAGTAAGGTTTATTCTGTCCAATGTTCCAAAAAATCCCTTGGAAGGCTCAAGCCTTTTTTCAATCAATTTCTTTCAGATCCAGAAACTATTGGAGTTATTCTTCCTGTTCCATTCTTGGAACAAGGAATCTTGCAGACTAGTTTTGGATTTGAAGCCTCTGAACAAGTTTGTCACAGTTCCTATTTTCAAAATGGATACTATTTGTTCTATTCAACCTTTTGTTCAGCAAGGTCAGTTTATGCCCACAATAGATTTAAAGGATGCTTATCTTCATGTTCCTATTCACAAGGAGCACTATCAGTTTCTGAGGTTTGTATTTTTGTACAGACATTATTAGTTTGTTGCTCTACCATTTGATCTGGCTACAGCTCCAATAATCTTTACAAAGGTTCTGGGTACCCATCTGTCAGTGATCAGATCTCAGGGTATTGCAGTGTTTCCTTAGACAATATCTTGGTTCATGCTTCATCTTTACATTAAGCAGAATGTCACACCAACAGAATGCTGTTGTTTCTTCTTACAGGGACAATAAAACCCCAAAATGTCCTTTCATGATTTCAATAGCACATACAGTTTTAAAAAACTTTCCGATTTACTTCTATTATCATATGCTTCATTATCTTGTTATCCTTTCTGAAGAAACAGCATTGCACAACTGAAAGATAGCTGAACACATCTAGTTAGCCAATCCCAAGAGACAAATGTGTTCAGGCACCAATCAGCAACTAGCTCCCACTAGAGTAGGATATATTATTATTCAACAAGAGATACCAAGAGAACGAAGCACATTTGAAAATAGAATTGAATTTAAAAGTGTCTTAAAATTGCATGCTCTATCTCAATCATGCAAGTTTAATTTTGACGTTCCTATCCCTTTAAACTGATTACTGCTCATTCTGCAAGATCACTTGCCACTTCTTGGGCTTTTAAGAATAAGGTGTCAGTTGACCAAATTTGCAAGGCAGCTACTTTGTCTTCTTTGCAAACTTTTATTCAATTATACCATTTTTATGTTTTTGATTCTTCTAAGCCTTTGGTAAGTCCTCAGGCAGTAGTCTCAGCTTGATGGGTTTTTTTTTGCCTGTAGGTCATTTTTAATAGTTTTGTGTTGTGGAGTTTTGTAAAAAATAAAAGTTTTTTTTTATCCCACCCTTATTTTTTATTTATTTCTCGTGGACTCCACAGCTTGGGTATTTGTTCTCAAAAGTAATGAATCATGGACTCTCACCACCTGTTTGAAAGAAAACCTAATTTATGCTTACCTGATAAATTAATTTCTTTCATGGTGGTGAGAGTCCACAGGACTCCACTCTGTTTATTTTCTGGTGATGCTTTATTTTTGTGCACATCTTTTTATCTCTCCTCCTATTATGCTCCTCTTATTGCTTTTTCCTACCTCTTTTGGGGTTAGGAAATCTTTACCTCCTCATAGTGGTAGGGGAGAGTAATTCCCAGGAGTAATGGATCATGGACTTTTACAACCATGACATAAATTAATTTATCTGGTAAGCATAAAGTATGTTGTTATCTATCTCATAGCCAGAAGCCAGTGGCACAACCAGAGATAAATGATTGGATTATTGATTTAAAAAAAATAATAAACAATACAATTAAAACCAAGTGCAAGAAATTGCAATAACCTTAAAAATAAAATAAAACTATAAAGGTCTATACAGTAATAATGTCTCATTTGTCCCAATATGAGATAACAAAACTTTTAACACGGGGCGGAGCTAGCCTGCAGCAAGAGCAAACGTGCATGTCTGCAGCTCTCCGTACAAAAAAGCCTAAAATATAATATTTTCTGAATACCGATTAAAAAATTTATAAAAATAGGAGCCTTAAGGTAAGAGCACACTCCTGACCATCGTAAGCAGAGATACGAGTGGTTACTTCTGCCGGTGCGACCCAATCAGCCAACGAACCCTACAACCTGAAATCTGGGTCCGATACTGCCAACCCTTTCCATTAGCAATATCTACCCTGCCCCTTGGTTAGGGGCATGGATCTAACGTCTGAAGCGCAGCTCGCACTCTAGCCCAGCCACAAAATCCATTGCGCCGTTTGGGTGCAACACTGGCAGCCTATGTGAAGAATGAAGCTGAGCGGAAGCGCAGGCCTATTTGGCGCGAACCGCCATCTTAGAACCACAAGTGAGTACGCAACCAACTACACTGAAGCTCATAGCACTCCCCAACACAAGCAACTAACCTGCAACACAGTCTCTCACCACTAGCCTACATACAATTCAGCCCTGGACTGCATATAGCCTGCTTAACATAGAGGCTGCATCACGGCAATAAAATCTGAGCCTTTCAGTAATCTAATAGTGACCTCTGCTAAAATAAAGGATTCTGTCACTTTAATACACACTCTTCTAGCTAATCTAGAGAGAAAAATGTACCGCAACTTTGATAGCCTTATCCTGTTGATAAAAAGGGGAAGCACAGACGATCCCACACCAAGAGATAAGGAGCCGGATCTGCACATACGCACTAGAACCCACACAGCAGCGGAGGTGCCTCAGAAGGATCACCCTTTGGCGAAAAACCCAAATACTGATGAAAAAGTTGTGCTGAGGAAAAACGACCGATCGTTAGTGAAAGTCTTGCATTGGAGGAAGCATTGGAGGAAGCGGTCATATACAATAATGTCCTTTTCTTGTCTCAACCCAATGGATCTGTATCTAGATTGAAACCCTCATAACCAGACATAGCAGAGTACCTGGAGAACGTTATTGGTGTGGAAGTTCTACTCCCCACATGCAAGATACCAAAACCACCTGGGATAATGAGGGGCTTCTATGACCCCATTACATTTCCCTGAGTAACAATCTAAATCTCTGGCCACATTACTGCCACATAAACCCTACTGGAATCAGATATAGCCTCCGCATGTATATTTATCTCGTGAAGAGACTGCCCAGAGAAGAAAGAAGAGGGGGAAGGGGAGATTTTTTCTTTCGTTTTCCCTTTTTTTTTTTAATGACAACAGCCTATAGTTTGAAACACTGAGTCAGACTCATCTCCTTATATGTGTTGTTAGGGTAATACTCAAACTTAAACATTATATTATTTCTACAATTGTATGCCAGCAGATATTTACAAAACTTTGCAGACCAAGATATCATTTGTCTGTATTTTTCAGTAGTGCCTTGTTTGCAGGCATAATCACCCACTGTTCGTCATACCCATGTAAGATAATTTGGTTACAACTGTTTACTTCAATATTCTATGTTTGCTTTGAGTAAGACATATTTTTATCATAAGGGGGGCTTTCAAACATAGTTATAGATTTTGCACTCTGTATAATACCTGTAATTTGCTTTGCACTGATTTGCATGGCTCCTGCCGAGCTGTTTGCGGCCGAAACAGCAAGAGCAGGCTTAGCCTTTTTTTTAGAGATTCATTCTACATCTCCTGTATATCAGAAGTTTAAATGTGCATGTTTTATTGCAATAGTTTTGAAGATTATTATGCTTTGTCAATGTGGTTTCTACTAGTTTGATTACCCCCAAAAATAACATAATTTTAGCTCCTAACATTGTGCCCTCAGCACCAAAGTATCTACTAGCCTGTTTCTCATCTAGATTCATGCAGATAAAATATTTAACTCTGTTCATATAGATTACTAAGGTGCCTCTTCTTAGCGGCTTATTTACTTTAGACCGTAGATGTTCCCTGGCTCGCTGATAATACATATTTTACACATTGCTGGGAGGTCCATGAGTGGCCTTGCATATTGGTTAGAATTGATTTTGTTAATACTTGCATCTAGTATCACTAATTAGAAGCTGCAGTAAATATTCCATACTTAACTTCATTATTACCTCTGCCCCCCACATGCTAACATGGGTTCCTGGAGGGCTACATCCAACTTAAAATTTGATAGCTATATATATATATATATTTTTTTTTTTACTTCTTATTCATATGTATTATACATCTATATATTACATCATTTCACACTTATTTTACATTACCTCAAGCGGTGTTTACCCGCTGAAAAACATTCCTGAACTCAGACCCCACAGGGTCTATGCTAACATCCTCCACCAGTATTTTCTATAGCAAAAGGTCCATAAGCGGCCAGCTAATTAGTCATTCACGTACACTACCAAAAATTATAAAAGAGAGGTTTCAGATGCTCATACTATAGCAACCATCTCGCTTTTTGTTGATATCCTTGTTCTGTGTCCCATGAAAATGTTGTCATTTATATTATAACATTCATTGTATGTTTTTCCTTCTTGCACAAAACCTCAATAAAAGATTATTAATAAAAAAAAAATACAAATTACAAATATAAATACTGTGCAACAAAACTGATTAAAGACCAAATGTGTAAGCAACATGTAACATCATTTATTATTCTTTCCAATAAATAGTAGAGCTGAGTTTCACGCTACTGGGGAGCTCATACACCAGCTGAGGCTGTAGCTTTTCGGACAGATCCTACATAGTTGCAGTAGCTGAGTTTCAAGCCAGTGGAGAGCTCATAAACAAGTTGAGGTCTTACTGACTGGGTTCATCTTGCATTCGACATTCAACTTTACAACTTGACTTTGTCTATGTTATGACTTCTGCTTGGGGCGGAGCAAGGAGCAGGTGCTGCTGTTTGCGTGTGCAAGGAAGATAGTGCACGGATGTCAGCATTCCCCTAACTGACAGCCTCGTGGCACAAGGAGGTATCCCTGAGCTGGAGGCACGGAGCTAATAGTAGCTCACAGGTGGAAGCCGATTGCAGGCCGTTACAGGCGTAGTGGCGCATGCCAGAGTGAGGAGGTTGGGGAGAGGAGTGGGGTGAAGAAACCATTGTAAACCAAGAGGGGCAGAGGACGGTAAGACAGGGTCTATGTATGTGCACTGGGGGGACGGGTCAAAGCTGAGAATGGGCCTACAGAAAGGAGTGGAAGGCAGCTTTGATGGTGAGCCCTATAAGTATGATTAAAGGGCGTCCCTTAAGCCACCATTTTTATTTCTTCAAAAAAAAACTTGGTGCTCATGTCCCTCTTTCTTTCCTTCAACTTTCTCCTAACAAATCTTTTTCTCCATTCCTTTATCGTTCAACAAAAAGTCATGGGGGGAAAAAGTGTGTTTTTGAATCCGTAAAGATTTATCTGACATTTGATTTCCATTTTTAATTGTTTTGTTAACAGCCTTGATTTCTTCTTAATTCTTTTTTTGTCCCATAACTACATCTTTCTTTCATGTAATTAGCAAGAGTCCATGAGCTAGTGACGTATGGGATATACATTCCTACCAGGAGGGGCAAAGTTTCCCAAACCTCAAAATGCCTATAAATACACCCCTCACCACACCCACAATTCAGTTTTACAAACTTTGCCTCCGATGGAGGTGGCGAAGTAAGTTTGTGCTAGATTCTACGTTGATATGTGCTCCGCAGCAAGTTGGAGCCCGGTTTTCCTCTCAGCGTGCAGTGAATGTCAGAGGGATGTGAGGAGAGTATTGCCTATTTGAATGCAGTGATCTCCTTCTACGGGGTCTATTTCATAGGTTCTCTAGAGATTCATCTCTTACCTCCCTTTTCAGATCGACGATATACTCTTATATATACCATTACCTCTGCTGATTCTCGTTTCAGTACTGGTTTGGCTTTCTACAAACATGTAGATGAGTGTCCTGGGGTAAGTAAATCTTATTTTCTGTGACACTCTAAGCTATGGTTGGGCACTTTGTTTATAAAGTTCTAAATATATGTATTCAAACATTTATTTGCCTTGACTCAGAATGTTCAACTTTCCTTATTTTCAGACAGTCAGTTTCATATTTGGGATAATGCATTTGATTTAATCATTTTTTCTTACCTTCAAAAATTTGACTCTTCCCTGTGGGCTGTTAGGCTCGCGGGGGCTGAAAATGCTTCATTTTATTGCGTCATTCTTGGCGCGGACTTGTTTGGCGCAAAAAATTCGTTTCCGTTTCCGGCGTCATACGTGTCGCCGGAAGTTGCGTCATTTTTTGACGTTATTTTGCGCCAAAAATGTCGGCGTTCCGGATGTGGCGTCATTTTGGCGCGAAAAAGCATTTAGGCGCCAAATAATGTGGGCGTCTTATTGGCGCGAAAAATATGGGCGTCGCTTTTTTCTCCACATTATTAAAGTCTCTTTTTTTCATTGCTTCTGGTTGCTAGAAGCTTGTTCTTTGGCATTTTTTCCCATTCCTGAAACTGTCATTTAAGGAATTTGATCAATTTTGCTTTATATATATGTTGTTTTTTCTCTTACATATTGCAAGATGTCTCACGTTGCATCTGAGTCAGAAGATACTACAGGAAAATCGCTGTCTAGTGCTGGATCTACCAAAGCTAAGTGTATCTGCTGTAAACTTTTGGTAGCTATTCCTCCAGCTGTTGTTTGTATTGATTGTCATGACAAACTTGTTAAAGCAGATAATATTTCCTTTAGTAAAGTACCATTGCCTGTTGCAGTTCCTTCAACATCTAAGGTGCAGAATGTTCCTGATAATATAAGAGATTTTGTTTCTGAATCCATAAAGAAGGCTATGTCTGTTATTTCTCCTTCTAGTAAACGTAAAAAAATCTTTTAAAACTTCTCTCCCTACAGATGAATTTTTAAATGAACATCATCATTCTGATTCTGATGACTCTTCTGGTTCAGAGGATTCTGTCTCAGAGGTTGATGCTGATAAATCTTCATATTTATTTAAAATGGAATTTATTCGTTCTTTACTTAAAGAAGTACTAATTGCTTTAGAAATAGAGGATTCTGGTCCTCTTGATACTAATTCTAAACGTTTGGATAAGGTATTTAAAGCTCCTGTGGTTATTCCAGAAGTTTTTCCTGTTCCTAATGCTATTTCTGCAGTAATTTCCAAAGAATGGGATAAATTGGGTAATTCATTTACTCCTTCTAAACGTTTTAAGCGATTATATCCTGTGCCGTCTGACAGATTAAAATTTTGGGACAAAATCCCTAAAGTTGATGGGGCTATTTCTACCCTTGCTAAATGTACTACTATTCCTACGTCAGATGGTACTTCGTTTAAGGATCCTTTAGATAGGAAAATTGAATCCTTTCTAAGAAAAGCTTATCTGTGTTCAGGTAATCTTCTTAGACCTGCTATATCTTTGGCTGATGTTGCTGCAGCTTCAACTTTCTGGTTGGAAACTTTAGCGCAACAAGTAACACATCATGATTCTCATGATATTATTATTCTTCTACAGCATGCTAATAATTTTATCTGTGATGTCATTTTTGATATTATCAGAGTTGATGTCAGGTTTATGTCTCTAGCTATTTTAGCTAGAAGAGCTTTATGGCTTAAAACTTGGAATGCTGATATGGCTTCTAAATCAACTTTACTTTCCATTTCTTTCCAGGGTATGAAAATTATTTGGTTCTCAGTTGGATTCCATTATTTCAACTGTTACTGGTGGGAAAGGAACTTTTTTACCACAGGATAAAAAATCTAAAGGTAAAAGCAGGGCTAATAATCGTTTTCGTTCCTTTCGTTTCAACAAAGAACAAAAGCCTGATCCTTCATCCTCAGGAGCAGTTTCAGTTTGGAAACCATCTCCAGTCTGGAATAAATCCAAGCCAGCTAGAAAGGCAAAGCCTGCTTCTAAGTCCACATGAAGGTGCGGCCCTCATTCCAGCTCAGCTGGTAGGGGGCAGGTTACGTTTTTTCAAGGAAATTTGGATCAATTCTGTTCACAATCTTTGGATTCAGAGCATTGTTTCAGAAGGGTACAGAATTGGTTTCAAGATGAGACCTCCTGCAAAGAGATTTTTTCTTTCCCGTGTCCCAGTAAATCCAGTAAAAGCTCAAGCATTTCTGAAATGTGTTTCAGATCTAGAGTTGACTGGAGTAATTATGCCAGTTCCAGTTCCGGAACAGGGGATGGGGTTTTATTCAAATCTCTTCATTGTACCAAAGAAGGAGAATTCCTTCAGACCAGTTCTGGATCTAAAAATATTGAATCGTTATGTAAGAATACCAACGTTCAAGATGGTAACTGTAAGGACTATCTTGCCTTTTGTTCAGCAAGGGAATTATATGTCCACAATAGATTTACAGGATGCATATCTGCATTTTCCGATTCATCCAGATCATTATCAGTTCCTGAGATTCTCTTTTCTGGACAAGCATTACCAGTTTGTGGCTCTGCCGTTTGGCCTAGCTACAGCTCCAATAATTTTTACAAAGGTTCTCGGTGCCCTTCTGTCTGTAATCAGAGAACAGGGTATTGTGGTATTTCCTTATTTGGACGATATCTTGGTACTTGCTCAGTCTTTACATTTAGCAGAATCTCATTCGAATCGACTTGTGTTGTTTCTTCAAGATCATGGTTGGAGGATCAATTTACCAAAAAGTTCTTTGATTCCTCAGACAAGGGTAACCTTTCTGGGTTTCCAGATGGATTCAGTGTCCATGACTCTGTCTTTAACAGACAAGAGACGTCTAAAATTGATTGCAGCTTGTCGAAACCTTCAGTCACAATCATTCCCTTCGGTAGCCTTATGCATGGAAATTCTAGGTCTTATGACTGCTGCATCGGACGCGATCCCCTTTGCTCGTTTTCACATGCGACCTCTTCAGCTCTGTATGCTGAAGCAATGGTGCAAGGATTACACGAAGATATCTCAATTAATATCTTTAAAACCGATTGTTCGACACTCTCTAACATGGTGGACAGATCACCATCGTTTAATTCAGGGGGCTTCTTTTGTGCTTCCGACCTGGACTGTAATTTCAACAGATGCAAGTCTCATAGGTTGGGGAGCTGTGTGGGGATCTCTGACGGCACAAGGAGTTTGGGAATCTCAGGAGGTGAGATTACCGATCAATATTTTGGAACTCCGTGCAATTTTCAGAGCTCTTCAGTTTTGGCCTCTTCTGAAGAGAGAATCGTTCATTTGTTTTCAGACAGACAATGTCACAACTGTGGCATACATCAATCATCAAGGAGGGACTCACAGTCCTCTGGCTATGAAAGAAGTATCTCGAATTTTGGTTTGGGCGGAATCCAGCTCCTGTCTAATCTCTGCGGTTCATATCCCAGGTATAGACAATTGGGAAGCGGATTATCTCAGTCGCCAAACGTTGCATCCGGGCGAATGGTCTCTTCACCCAGAGGTATTTCTTCAGATTGTTCAAATGTGGGAACTTCCAGAAATAGATCTGATGGCGTCCCATCTAAACAAGAAACTTCCCAGGTATCTGTCCAGATCCCGGGATCCTCAGGCGGAGGCAGTGGATGCATTATCACTTCCTTGGAAGTATCATCCTGCCTATATCTTTCCGCCTCTAGTTCTTCTTCCAAGAGTAATCTCCAAGATTCTGAAGGAATGCTCGTTTGTTCTGCTGGTAGCTCCGGCATGGCCTCACAGGTTTTGGTATGCGGATCTTGTCCGGATGGCCTCTTGCCAACCGTGGACTCTTCCGTTAAGACCAGACCTTCTGTCACAAGGTCCTTTTTTCCATCAGGATCTGAAATCCTTAAATTTAAAGGTATGGAGATTGAACGCTTGATTCTTGGTCAAATAGGTTTCTCTGACTCTGTGATTAATACTATGTTACAGGCTCGTAAATCTGTATCTCGAGAGATATATTATAGAGTCTGGAAGACTTATATTTCTTGGTGTCTTTCTCATCATTTTTCTTGGCTTTCTTTTAGAATACCGAGAATTTTACAGTTTCTTCAGGATGGTTTAGATAAGGGTTTGTCCGCAAGTTCTTTGAAAGGACAAATCTCTGCTCTTTCTGTTCTTTTTCACAGAAAGATTGCTATTCTTCCTGATATTCATTGTTTTGTACAAGCTTTGGTTCGTATAAAACCTGTTATTAAGTCAATTTCTCCTCCTTGGAGTTTGAATTTGGTTCTGGGAGCTCTTCAAGCTCCTCCGTTTGAACCTATGCATTCATTGGACATTAAATTACTTTCTTGGAAAGTTTTGTTCCTTTTGGCCATCTCTTCTGCCAGAAGAGTTTCTGAATTATCTGCTCTTTCTTGTGAGTCTCCTTTTCTGATTTTTCATCAGGATAAGGCGGTGTTGCGAATTTCTTTTGAATTTTTACCTAAAGTTGTGAATTCCAACAACATTAGTAGAGAAATTGTGGTTCCTTCATTATGTCCTAATCCTAAGAATTCTAAGGAGAAATCGTTGCATTCTTTGGATGTTGTTAGAGCTTTGAAATATGTTGAAGCTACAAAATCTTTCCGTAAGACTTCTAGTTTATTTGTTATCTTTTCCGGTTCTAGAGAAGGCCAGAAAGCTTCTGCCATTTCTTTGGCATCTTGGTTGAAATCTTTAATTCATCTTGCCTATGTTGAGTCGGGTAAAACTCCGCCTCAAAGAATTACAGCTCATTCTACTAGGTCAGTTTCTACTTCCTGGGCGTTTAGGAATGAAGCTTCGGTTGACCAGATTTGCAAAGCAGCAACTTGGTCCTCTTTGCATACTTTTACTAAATTCTACCATTTTGATGTATTTTCTTCTTCTGAAGCAGTTTTTGGTAGAAAAGTACTTCAGGCAGCGGTTTCAGTTTGAATCTTCTGCTTATGTTTTTCGTTAAACTTTATTTTTGGGTGTGGATTATTTTCAGCAGGAATTGGCTGTCTTTATTTTATCCCTCCCTCTCTAGTGACTCTTGTGTGGAAAGATCCACATCTTGGGTAGTCATTATCCCATACGTCACTAGCTCATGGACTCTTGCTAATTACATGAAAGAAAACATAATTTATGTAAGAACTTACCTGATAAATTCATTTCTTTCATATTAGCAAGAGTCCATGAGGCCCGCCCTTTTTTTGTGGTGGTTATGATTTTTGTATAAAGCACAATTATTCCAATTCCTTATTTTATATGCTTTCGCACTTTTTTATCACCCCACTTCTTGGCTATTCGTTAAACTGAATTGTGGGTGTGGTGAGGGGTGTATTTATAGGCATTTTGAGGTTTGGGAAACTTTGCCCCTCCTGGTAGGAATGTATATCCCATACGTCACTAGCTCATGGACTCTTGCTAATATGAAAGAAATGAATTTATCAGGTAAGTTCTTACATAAATTATGTTTTTATTAAAGCAGTTCTGGATTTCAAGAGTTTTCAACCATTTGAAATGGGAGGGGGCGCACTGAAATTGTTGCTTTAACCTGCAGGCCCAGTGAACAAACATTAGAAATTCTATAAATATTACAAATCTAAGAGACCAAGAGCTTGATTATCTAAACCTCGCCAGATCAGACGTGGTTTTTCTTGCTGACCCTTGCAGGGGCTGCCCTGGTGGAATGATCATAAAAAAGGGGCAGTCCCTGCGAGTGGAGAGATGGCTCCTATTGAAAGTAATGGAACTCGATGGATAGGGACACTTCAACCCATAGAGCACATTTAGCAGGAAGCAGGGGGTGCACTTTCAAAATTAAATCCTGTGGCCAATATAAGTCGCATTCCTCTACTTTCTGCGTATAGCATCTTACATTCGCCTATATTTTCGTATGCATGTGCTTTTCTATTAGGGTGTTAAGTATTTAGAGTGGCATTAGTGAGACAATTTCATATATGCCCATGGAACGTCCATGTTCAGCCCACTTTATGAAAAAGCAATTGCGGTTTGTATTTTGTACTTATAAGTACGAATTTCTAAGTGATATTTGCGCATTCAGTGTACTAAAATTATGATTTACACTGTGCATATTTAATATGATTTATTCCAGTGTAATTTAATTTACACATGACTAAGGGTTAACAACCCGAAACGTAGTCCTGACAATTTGTACCTGATTCTGATGTGAAGGTATAAATATAAAATAATTTCTGGTTATGAACCAGGTGGTGCTGCCTTTTCTTTGATTTCTGTTATTTGACAAGGTCTGCAGTAGCCTTTGGTTGTGCACACTAGTTCAGCTTTGGTGCTGGATCTCCCTGGATTTAGAGTAATTTACATAGAAATTTTAATTTTTTGGTAAAATATGATTTTTGGTGAAGAATTTTGTTACAATTTTTGATACACCTTGAAAATAAAAAAAATTCCTGCATATTTTTTTTGTAAATGGTTCAATTATTAATTTTGTATGATGTTTAAAATACAAATTTTATTGCACACTTTTAATATAAAAATGCAGTATATGCCCATTAGCGAGACACCCTGTTTTTATGGTAAAAAATGGCTTTAGATCATTCCATCAGGGAAATAGAAGTACTGGTGAGCATTCTTTTATAATCTCGCCTGTCCAGAGAGCTTTAGATCATCAGACCCTAAGACTTATACATAAATATTTTGGAAATGATAGGCATTACACAGAGCCACTTTACATATTGCTAAAGCAGAAGAACAGTGTGGAATTGGCAAGTGGGGCTCCAATAAACAGCAATGCACTGTTGCAATTAGCACAGATATTGGAAAATCCTATTTAAGGTACAGGTTTTCAAGACTACTTGTGTCTCATCCTCAATTAAATGCACTTTAGAAAATTAAGGGATAAACAAATTGTACTTTTATACTATCACATACCCAGTTTTCTAAAGATAAGTCGTATTGGTCACAAATTTGAGGATTGCACTTTATTTTATAATACCAAAAATTAACAGATTATATAGCTAAAACTGGCCACAAGGTGGGGCTATGAACTCATGTTCAATAACAATCTATTTATAAGCAGTGAACCACAATAGTCACAATAACGTAAGAAAAAAGCAGAGCAGGATTCCTCTAATGCATTGATAAACGTGTGCACAGTAACAGCAGATGCAGTAAGATGAGAGCGGCTACAGCGGCATTCAATATGACAGACTCTTAAGCATAGAGGCTGGCACAGTAGCAAGCACAAAAACGTGTTTGTGTTTTTGTTTTTTTTTAAATAAATAAATCAATAAAACAAATTTTTCTCCAAAATGAATAATCATAATCTCTTTCACTTTACAGGGAATAATAGTTTTACCTTTCACTTTTCTCTTAGTTTCTTCATCAGCTGTTTTACTAGTTGGGTTATTAAATGCTTTCAAAATCCCAGCTTGTATACGCTGCAATATTACAAAATACAAAGTTAACAACCATCTAAATATTTAGCTATTAATGTCAAGCAAAGATATCAAAATGTCATTTTGTAAATAATATGCTACAAAGTAATCATTATCTTAACCTTTTTCCCACTAAAAAATATCTTAAACACATTTAAATAGTGCCTTTTAATTCACATGGTAAAGACTATAAGTATCAGGGTTAACTGCAAGGTGTTATACGTTTATGATACAATTTACCACATTGTACTGCTGGAAAACAGTTAGACCAAGATACTTATCGACAACAGTTATAATATTTCCAGTTAATGGATTTGCTGAGAGTAAATTTATGTGACCATAGTCTGACATCGATCACATTAGTTTTAGTTTTCCTGAAAGAAAGCAGTGGCTTATATTAATAAAATGTTAGACCATTTTGCATTCAAATATTTTCAAATGCTTTTATACTTCTTTTGACTGGAACTGATGCTGAAATTTACCAGCAAAACTTTAAAATGTAAGAAGCATTAAACAAAATAAATAAACTGATGTTTATTGCAGGATGTGTGTCAGCTGCTGATTGGCTGATCTGCAGGTTTCTTTTTTGTAGATGTGGCACAGGTTCAAGGTTCTTTTAAAGGATTACAAACCTTTATGATTTTGGTCACAACCGGACCACAAATTTCAGATAACATACATAAATATATCCTAAATTACCTACTTTTTTCACTCCAATGATGCTGCTTATCATGATAAAATTTTATTTTACTTTTCGACCCTCAAATATGGGCCATACAAGATCAAAATCAAAAAAACTACTCATAGATGAATAAAAAGTACTAAATAAATACTAAATAAATACATTTATAATGCCCTTCATGTTTCAAATAAGTACAGTTTGGTAGAAAATTGTCGCAAAATTTTTAACCCTTTCCAAACCCACTCCATTGGTAGCTTTTAGCGTTGTCCAATCCGGGCTGATAACCCAGGTTGGAAGATGGCGACCGTTTTCTGAGATGCGCATGCGCAAGATAACGCAACGTCATTTAATACGTCACTCTCTTCATGTCGGTTCTGGATGCAGTAGACCCACTCTATTGATCGTGGATCAGAATAGTTTGCTGCGCTGTAAAGAAGTTGCCTGCTATTAGAGAATCTCCCTAGAATTAATGAGCAACTAAAAAAAAAGGACGATATTAAAAGTAAGAAGGAGATAATAATCAATTATTATCTTATGCATTCTATATTATACAAGCAAATGTCCCTAGAATTAACGAGCATTTACATAAAAAGTTTGGAATAAGACTCTCTCTCTCTCTCTCTCTCTCTCTCTCTCTCTATATATATATATATATATATATAAAGTATAGTATAGTCAAGTGTACCAATATAATATAAACCAACACAAGACATACTTATATCACAGACTACAGCTGTCTACATATTTTAGACATAGAAAATGTTGTAATAAGACAATGCATTTAAAAATCATTTAAATACTATACATAATAAAAAATATTGTTAATATATAAAAAGATTTACAGGCTATAGAAAGTCGCTATGAAAATCTACAAATAAATTCAGAAAATGTCAGCTCTAAAAATAAAAAAAATATGACAAGGATAATTATAAATTATTTTATTGGGTGATGCTTGATATTCTTATCTGCACCGTAACCAACGTTACAAAATTTGTATAGCGAGAAGGCATTCCGACATAATACAGTATATATTGCCAAAAGAAATCCTGGATAACCAATCTGATAAATTAAAATGACAAATGCGCAAGCCTGAATATTAGTATTTTATGTCCTAGTTCTGATTCATACGGATCAATCACGCATGCACTAGTGAAAGAATAAAAGTGTGCATGCTCAATGCAATCCAATAGGCTTTTAATGATATGCAAAAATGAAACATTGGATTAGTTAATGGTTAAGGACATGTACTGGCCATATTGGAGGGCTGGATTACATGACGTCATCGGCTCATAAAAAAAAAAAAAAAAAATGGCGTTATGCAGCTTAGATTTTTTGTATCAAAGTAGGTCAGTTTCATATACTTTATATTTATGATTGGAAATGTGGGTTCAGATTTTGAATTTTTTTAAAAAAAGTTAGTAATCGTTTAACAAAGCACTTTCATTTCTGACTCCTGGTCTTCTGTCTACTACAAGTGGTGTTTTACCAGGGTTAATTAAGCTTTGATATTGTAAATTTCTAGGAAGGTGCTTTTTTTATTGTGTGAGTGTTATTCCACCAAAAAAAATTAAAGTATTTATTTCAAAAATGTACATTCACTATTTTGCCTGCTTTTCATGTAATTAAAATTGTGCTTTTCTACCCACCAAAGAGTCTGGTGTGAAAATGGTATTCCCAAGTATGCTGCTGTTTACTGGACCCAGCTACATCCTACATAGGAATTGTTTAGATACAAGAACCCATTTACATCTAAACCTAACTGGTTCTAATAACACAGGAATGGTGTCAAGAGGCTTTTCAAGGGTTGCACCTCTGTACTACTTTAAAATAGCATTTTTCTGTAAATTTAAAAAAAAAGTAAATGTCCTTAAACATTTATATAAGCAGAACTTTGTCAATGTGATACTTTACTGTTAATCTTTTACAAATACGTAAATATGTTTTATATCCCCTTTAACGATAATACAAACAGGTACAGTCAAAAATGTTCCAAAGGGGAATTTCAAGAATGTCTGAATTAGGAATTCCACAGAGGGAAATTGGCAGGCTAGCTAGTATGTTTTAAATGTCTTATATATATATGTGTGTGTGTGTATGTGTACAAATGTACAGGTGGCCCTCGTTTTATAACGGTTCAGTTTACACCGTTTCAGAATAACAACCTTTTTTTCCAGTCATGTGACTGTTATTGAGAAGCAGTGCATTTATTAAAATAGCCAGTAGGTGGAGCTGTCCGCTTGTGTTGCAGCAAAGCCAAGCAAGCTGAAATTAATCAGTTTAACCAGACCTGAGCTATCAAGCAGATTTCAAAGGAACAAGGTCTTCCTGTCTACAAATCAGTCCAGATAGGAATGCATAGAAAGAACTGTTTGCAGAAAAATGCAAGTGAAGTCTGTGTTGTGTGATTATTTTATTAGGTTTATAATGCTGTTTAGCAAATGTTTTTGTTCATTTAACTTAGTTTAATGATATATTCTGTGTTGTGTGATTATTTAATTAGGTTTATAATGCTGTTAAGCATTTAAAGTCTTCATTTCAAAGCTTTAAAAATAATGTATTAGGTGTTATTTATGACAATTTTGAGAGGGGCCTGGAACCTATCTCCCTCACTTCCCATTGACTTACATTATAAACTGGGTTTCAATTTACAACAGTTTCGATTTACAACCATTCCTTCTGGAACCTAACCCCGGCGTAAACTGAGGGCTACCTGTATTTATATGTATATATATATATATATATATATATATATATATATATATATATATATATATATATATATATATATATATATATATATATGGTAGTGCTTAGGAGTTTCTTGATCTGCGCTGTGTATGTGGCAAATGTTTATTTTGCTATATCACTTCTCCTGGCATATTTAAATGGCAGCTTGTTTCTGAATATTCCACTATCATCAAATGGAATGTGAAAATAGAAGGTGTGGCGTAGGGTTTCAGAGCTCAGCGCACATAGAAGGGAGAAAAACAAAAACAAAACCAAATTATGGTGCAGTATGTCAGTACTAGGCAAATAAGACACAAAAAGTGAGATAAAAATTGCTCACCTTATTAGACCTCAAACATGTGAGGTATTTTAGATGCGTGGAGGGGATATAATCCCTATCTGTGGTAAAGATGTTCCTTGACTTGTGTGTAGTACTTTTTAGCAGGAAAAACTTGATATCCCTGGAGCAGATGTGTGCTTGTTTTTCAAACAAACTTCTCAACTCTCTGGAGTAAGGTAGAGAAACTTTATTTCTTGTTGTTGTTTTCTTCTTTCTTTTTACTTTATTCTTGAAAAGCTTCTCCTCTCTGGAGTATGGTATAAACTTTATGTATGCCAACCAGTTTGTACCCAGTTTACACACAGTGAGACCAATAGTGGGTGATCTCTGCAGCACTCATGTGATGTATTTTAAAATGATGCTTACAGGGACACAAAGTGAAATTTAAATAAAAACACTTATTTCGATGTCCAATAAAATAATAAACTGATGTCCTCTTTTTAAAGTCCAGATAAAGGTAAGTTGAAGTGTTGTATAATCCTAAAAATCCAGAAGTGGGTTTGTGGTCAGTGCTGATGCAAACACAGCTGGCTGATAAATAAATCAATCACAAATAAAGTTTCTCTACCTTACTCCAGAGAGGAGAAGTTTGTTTGAAAAACAAGTACACATCTGCTCCAGGGATATCAAGTTTTTCCTGCTAAAAAGTACTACACACCAGTCAAGGAACATCTTTACCACAGATAGGGATTATATCCCCTCCACACATCTAACATAACTCACATGTTTAAGGTCTAAAAAGGTGAGCAATTGTTATCTCACTTTTTGTGTCTTATTTGCCTAGTACTGACATACTGCACCATAATTTGTTTTTGTTTTTCTCCCTTCTATGTGCGCTGAGCTCTGTCACTTACCACTTATGCCTTTTTTACCTGTTTTGGCATTGTATGGATATTTACCTATTATATTGAGCATTTGTTTGTGCTAAACAATAAACAGGTATTTCACTGCTTACCATCGTTTGCTTTTCTCAGCTTTACTGGGTGCGCTGATTGTTGGTGTTGTTCTATTATTTGAAGCGCTCTTTTCTCCGCACCAGGACAGCTGAGTATTCTGAGAACACGTCACCACTACGTCAAGGGTGTGTGTCTGACTACGTGAAGCGCACTGATCGTCGGGGACTTTACTCACAGTTAGTGTTTGAATGTTTGAGCGCTTCCCGGTTGCTGCATACGCTGAGCTCTGAAACCCTACTCCACACCATATATATATATATATATATATATATATATATATATATAAACATAGAAACATAGATATTGACGGCAGATAAGAGCCATAGGCCCAGCAAGTCTGCCCGACCTTACCTAACAGTATAAACTTATCTAGTTCGTAGGATAGCCCTATGCTTGTCCCATGCATTTTTAAAGTCCCCCACAGTGTTTGTTGCTACTACCTCTTGAGGAAGTTTATTCCATAAATCAATCACTCTTTCTGTAAAGAAGTGCTTCCTCAAATTACTTCTGAATCTACTACCCTTTAGCTTGAGCTCATGACCCCTTGTTCTTGAATTTTCCATTTTATGTAAAATACCCACAGCCTCAGTTTTACTAAACCCTTTAATGTACTTGAAAGTTGCTATCATATCACCTCTTTCCCTTCTCTCCTCTAAGCTATACATATTTAGGTCGTTGAGCCTATCCTGGTAAGTTTTATTTTTTAGACCATGTACCATTTTGGTAGCCCTCCTTTGCACAGATTCAAGTTTGTTAATATCCTTCTGAAGATATGGTCTCCAGAACTGCACACAATACTCAAGATGAGGCCTAACTAATGATCTATAAAGTGGCATAAGAACCTTACTATTTCTGCTGCAAATACCTCTACCAATACATCCAAGCATTCTGCTAGCCTTACTCGCTGCATTACTACATTGTTTACTAAGTTTTAAATCATCTGAAATAATAATTCCCAAGTCCTGTTCCTCGTCTGTAACAGTCAGTACGATATAGTACAGTACAGTACAGTATATATATATGTATTTACAGACATACATACACATATAAACACATAAATATATATATATACACACATATATAGACATACATATAAGTGCATTGGAGCCCTTTGTAGTTAAGTAGCTGGAAATATGAAAAATTATATTTATGCAATATTCATATTTAATGTGTGTGTGTATAAATATATATTTTACCAACAAATATCATATATATAGAAAACAGAATTTATGCTTACCTGATAAATTTCTTTCTCTTACGGTGTGTCCGGTCCACGGCTTCATCCTTACTTGTGGGATATTCTCAATCCCTACAGGAAGTGGCAAAGAGAGCACACAGCAGAGCTGTCCATATAGCTCCCCTCAGGCATCGCCCCCCCAGTCATTCGACCGACGGTTAGGAGAAAAAGGAGAACCATAGGGTGAAGTGGTGACTGTAGTTTACAAAAATAAATTTAGACCTGACTAAATCGCCAGGGTGGGCCGTGGACCGGACACACCGTAAGAGAAAGAAATTTATCAGGTAAGCATAAATTCTGTTTTCTCTTACATTGGTGTGTCCGGTCCACGGCTTCATCCTTACTTGTGGGAACCAATACCAAAGCTTTAGGACACGGATGAAGGGAGGGAAACAGTCAGGTAACCTAAACGGAAGGCACCACTGCTTGCAAAACCTTTCTCCCAAAAATAGCCTCAGAAGAAGCAAAAGTATCGAATTTGTAAAATTTGGCAAATGTATGCAGTGAAGACCAAGTCGCTGCCTTACAAATCTGTTCAACAGAAGCCTCGTTCTTGAAAGCCCATGTGGAAGCCACAGCTCTAGTGGAGTGAGCGGTAATTCGTTCAGGAGGCTGCCGTCCGGCAGTCTCATAAGCCAATCGGATGATGCTTTTCAGCCAGAAGGAAAGAGAGGTAGCAGTTGCTTTCTGACCTCTCCTCTTACCAGAATAAACGACAAACAAGGATGATGTTTGTCTGAAATCTTTTGTTGCTTCTAAATAGAATTTTAAAGCACGAACCACATCTAGATTGTGTAACTGACGTACCTTTTTAGAAACTGGATTAGGACACAGAGAAGGAACAACTATTTCCTGGTTAATATTCTTATTGGAAACCACCTTTGGAAGAAAACCAGGCTTGGTACGCAAAACAACCTTATCTGTATGGAACACCAGATAGGGTGAGGTACACTGCAAAGCAGACAATTCAGAAACTCTTCGAGCAGAAGAAATAGCAACCAAAAACAAAACTTTCCAAGATAGTAACTTAATATCTACGAAATGTAGAGGTTCAAACGGAACCCCTTGAAGAACTGAAATAACTAAATTTAGACTCCATTGAGGAGCCACAGGTCTGTAAACAGGTTTGATCCTAACTAAGGCCTGTACAAACGCCTGCACATCTGGCACAGCTGCCAGACGCTTATGTAACAGAATAGACAGAGCAGATATCTGTCCTTTCAACGAACTAGCTGACAATCCTTTCTCCAATCCTTCTTGGAGGAAAGATAACAACCTTGGAATCCTAATCTTACTCCACGAGTAACCCTTGGATTCGCACCAACAAAGATATTTTCGCCATATCTTATGATAAATTTTCCTAGTAACAGGCTTTCTAGCCTGGATCAGAGTATCTATAACTGATTCAGAGAACCCACGCTTAGCTAGAATTAAGTGTTCAATCTCCAAGCAGTCAGTTGCAGAGAAACTAGGTTTGGATGTTTGAATGGACCTTGGATTAGAAGGTCCTGCCTCAAAGGTAGCTTCCATGGTGGAGCCGATGACATATCCACCAAGTCTGCATACCAAGTCCTGCAAGGCCACGCAGGAGCTATCAGAATTACCGAAGCCTTCTCCTGTTTGATTCTGGCTACTAGCCGAGGGAGAAGAGGAAACGGTGGAAAGACATAAGCCAGATTAAATGACCAAGGCTCTACTAGAGCATCTATCAATGTCGCCTTGGGATCCCTGGACCTGGACCCGTAAAGGGGAACTTTTGAGTTCTGGCGGGACGCCATCAGGTCCAGTTTTGGAAAACCCCATAGTTTGGTTAGTTGAACAAAAACCTCCGGGTGGAGCTCCCACTCCCCCGGATGAAAAGTCTGATGACTCAGATAATCTGCCTCCCAGTTGTCTACTCCTGGGATGTGGATTGCAGATAGATGGCAGGAGTGATCCTCCGCCCACTTGATGATCTTGGATACCTCTCTCATCGCCAGGGAACTCTTTGTTCCCCCCTGATGATTGATGTACGCAACAGTCGTGATGTTGTCCGACTGAAATCTGATGAATTTGGCCTCCGCCAGCTGAGGCCAGGCCTGGAGCGCATTGAATATCACTCTCAATTCTAAAATGTTTATCGGGAGAAGAGATTCCTCCCGAGACCATAAACCCTGAGCTTTCAGGGAGTTCCAGACCGCACCCCAGCCTAAGAGACTGGCATCGGTCGTGACAATGATCCACTCTGGTCTGCGGAAACTCATTCCCTGAGACAGGTGATCCTGAGACAACCACCAGAGGAGCGATTCTCTGGTTTTCTGGTCCATTTGTATCTGGGGAGACAAATCTGCATAATCCCCATTCCACTGTTTGAGCATGCACAGTTGCAGTGGTCTCAAATGAATTCTGGCAAAGGGGACTATGTCCATTGCCGCAACTATTAGACCGATTTCCTCCATGCACCGAGCCACAGAAGGCTGAGGATTGGCATGAAGAAATCGACAGGAATTCGAAAGTTTTAACTTCCTGACCTCCGTCAGAAAGATTTTCATTTCTACCGAGTCTATTATTGTTCCCAGGAAGGGAACCCTTGTGACCGGGGACAGAGAACTCTTTTCTACGTTCACCTTCCATCCGTGAGATCTTAGAAAGGCCAACACAATGTCTGTATGCGCCTTTGCTCTGTGAAAAGACGACGCTTGTATTAAGATATCGTCTAGGTAAGGTGCTACTGCAATGCCCCGCGGTCTTAGAACCGCTAGAAGGGACCCTAGCACCTTAGTGAAAATTCTTGGAGCGGTGGCCAACCCGAAGGGAAGAGCCACAAACTGATAATGCTTGTCCATGAAGGCGAACCTTAGGAACTGATGGTGATCCTTGTGGATAGGAATATGCAGGTACGCATCCTTTAAATCCACGGTAGTCATATATTGACCCTCCTGGATCATCGGTAAGATTGTCCGGATAGTTTCCATCTTGAATGATGGAACTCTGAGAAATTTGTTTAGGATTTTTAAGTCCAGAATTGGCCTGAAAGTTCCTTCCTTCATGAATTTGACCAGTTAAACACACTACAGTATTATGCCACAGCTTCTGCTGAGGCTTTTACCATCCTTAGGGATTATTTGGAGTAGAAATAAGCCTGTCTGAAGTCTCTCTGGACACCACACGTGAGGCTGCATGAACTGTCTTGTCAAAAACAACTGCGAAACTGAGGCGCGAAAATGAGTCCTCCTCCCTCTGCATTACAAAGTGCTGGGGCCTTTCTGAGGAGATTAGGAGTCTAATCAAATGCCAGGCGAATAAAAAACCCCATAAGCGTTTTTATAAGTCACAAAAACACCTAAACTATAAATAATTATGCTAAGAAGCAATCGATTAAGCCCAAAATAGTGTCAACCAGCAACTAAGCCCTTTATTTAAGCCATTATTTTATACATAGTCTAAGAAACATGGCTTACCTTCCCCTATGGGGATTACTGACAGTCTTCTAGCATTACTGGGTTTTGTTAGAAAAATGACTAATCATACCTGAAGCAGTTAAGCCTGTATTCAACAGTCCTGCGTGGGAACAGCAATGGATTTTAGTTACTGATGCTAAAATCATAGTCCTCTCAGCAGAAATCTTCATCACTTTCTGCTTCAGAGTAAATAGTACAAGCCGGCACTATTTTAAAAAAAAACAAACTTTTGATAGAAGAAATAAAAACTACAAACTAACACCACAAACTCTTTACCACCCCCGTGGAGATGCTACTTGTTTAGAGCGACAAAGAGAATGACTGGGGGGGCGGAGCCTGAGGGGAGCTATATGGACAGCTCTGCTGTGTGCTCTCTTTGCCACTTCCTGTAGGGATTGAGAATATCCCACAAGTAAGGATGAAGCTGTGGACCGGACACACCAATGTAAGAGAAATATGTATTTATGAAGAAATAGAATATATTCTTCTATGTGAAGAACATTGGAATGTGAAATGTTAATATTTCATGTTGGGTTAGCGCACTTGGGAAAATGCAATCTGATTTGCACTCAAGTAAGGCTGTTAGGTCTTTTCCCCACTTTTCATGCTACATTGAAGTCTATGGGAGAATATGTTAACACAATCCCAATATTATAACTTCTGCTTTTTGTGGACATCGGGTTAGTCTACAAGCGAAAACATTTTACTTTCAACTTGTAATATGTGAAGTACCCAATGCGTGCAAAAAGCTTACGTCTAACAGATTTAGAATGCAAGTGGGAGCGATAAATACAGCTCCACTCATAATCTAGCCCATAGAAGGGTATGCCTTATACATTCTACTAGAAACAGAGGGGATGTGACAAGTATCTAATTTAGAACTATGTAAACATTTCAGTAGAGTTCCCACATACTTCATCTAAAGCTTTATTATTATTATCAGGTATTTGTAAAGCGCCAACAGATTCTGCAGCGCTAATATATGACATTGCATTATTTTACCTCAGTCATAAGTATATATGTGAACGGCTACCAATGAATTGAACAATTTGTAAAAAGAGCTATATTTACTTTTTTGGCAAAAAAGCTATAATAATTACAACCAGGACACTGCCCGACAAATGCCCCTTTAGGTTTTTAAAGATAGGTTTTTTGTTTGTTTTTTGTGTGTGTGTGTCTTAGGTTAGGGGTCTTGGGTGAGTTAGCGGTTAGGGGGTTAAAAGAGTAGGAGGAGGGGGTTAATAGATTAGGGGGTTATTACAGAAGGGGTAATGGCAGTTTAGGGGTTAACTAGTGTAGGGTTCTTGCGGTGGGGGAAAAGGCAGTTTAGGAGTTAAGTAGTGTATGGGTTATTGCAGTGGGGTTAATAGCAATTTAGAGGTTACATAGCGTAGTGAAGTAGTTTGCAAAAAGTGATATGGTGGTTTATTGGTTAATATTATAGCAGGGTATTTTGTGACGAGGGATGTGATGGTTTAGGTGTTAATAGAAAAGTGTGGTTAAAAGAGAGGGAGTTAATAGCAATGGGGTAGTGATGGTTTAGGGGTCAATCGTGATGAGTTTAAAAGGTGGATAGTGTAGGTTGTTTAGTGCAACTTTTTTTTGAAGGACAAACCCTTTACGTAGGCTTGGGAGCTAGCGTAAAGAGTTTGAGGATAAAATGCAATTGCGTTTGAGCAATCACATTTATTTGAACTTGTAATATGAGAGTAAGTTAATGCTATTCCGATATTTAACAAAATTAATCTCTGAAATAGGATCCTCTGAGTCAGAGAAAACCACATCAGCAGAAATACTACAGTATGCTGTCGATCAATACAAACTTCATAGGTTTATGAGAAGTTAGGAGAGAGTTTACGTTAATTTGAAGGTGGAATAGCAGTCATAGCCTTCTCTAAATTATTTGCAATATAATCCTTTACATCAACAGTAATATCATGTACATTAGAATGTGAAAGTAAAACAGTAGATGTATATGTACTATAGAAACATTATCAACAAGTGCCACATATTAGACTGTGAAAGTAAAACAGTAGATGTATATGTACTATAGAAACATTATCAACAAGTGCCACATATTGAAGCTGAAGAAATAAAATCAGCTAATTTAACAAAATACACACTTAGTTTGGTAGACATTGTGTACAGGCAGTATAGTTTCTACAGTAACATCAGAGGCAAAATCAGTTCATCAGAGACATCTTGCAAAATGTAAAGAAAAAAAATAACATTTAAACAAAATAGCAGTTTCAGGAATGGGAAAAAAATGATTATATGAAAAACAAAAGCAAATATCATAGCCCTATGTAACAAATAAAAACAGAGAGCCAAAGAGGGAGAGACTTAATATAACAAAAACAGCGTGCCAACAAAGATGACGCAAATGCTGAGAAAAAAAACTTTTGGTGCCAAGGATAACAGGAAATGACACGATTTGCGTAATAATGGGCGCGATTTCTTGCCAAAGAAATTGCATCAACAAAGACGCAAGAAATGACGCGTCACAACAAACGCAATCTTCGCGGCACAAAAATTTGATATTTTGATTGAATTATATAATTCTCAGTTAAATACTACATGATCTTTTCGGCTGGCTTATGTTTTTTCCTCCTCTGGTACTTCTTTCCAGAGTGATTACCAAGATCTGCAGATCTGGTTCAGATATCTAATTGTCCAGGCTTTCTCAGGCAGAGAGATTTCTCTGATTCTGTTGTTGATACTTTGAATCAGGCACTTTGATATAGGCCTGCAAGCCTGTGACTGGGATGATTTATCATAAGATCTTGAAGGCCTTTATTTTCTGGGGTATTGATCTTTTTTTTTTCTGGCATTCTTTTAGAATTCCTTGGGTTTTATTAATTTTGCAGGATAGTTTAGATGAGGATTTATCTGCCAACTATTTGAAAGGTCAGGCTTTCTGCTCTTTCAGTTTTTTTTCCCCTAGAAGATTGTTCATCTTTCTAACATTCATGGTTTTTGTTCTAACTTTGGCTAGAAATTAATCTGTTCTGTTGTTTTTTGAAAGGTCCTTCTTTCTTTTGGCTATCTCTTCTGTTATAAGAGTCTATGGCCCCAAGTTATCAATGTCTGGCGGACCTGATCCGACAGTGCGGATCAGGTCCGCCAGATTTCGCTGAATACGGCGAGCAATACGCTTGCCGTATTCAGCATTGCACCAGCAGCTCACAAGAGCTGCTGGTGCAACGCCGCCCCCTGCAGACTCGCGGCCAATAGGCCGCCAGCACGGGGGTGTCAATCAACCCGATCGTACTTGATCGGGTTGATTTCCAGCGATGTGTGTCCGCCTGCTCAGAGCAGGCGGACAGGTTATGGAGCAGCAGTCTTTGTGACCGCTGCTTCATAACTGCTGTTTCTGGCGAGCCTGCAGGCTCGCCAAAAACACGGGGCATCAAGCTCCATTCGGAGCTTGATACATATGCCCCAATGAGTTGTCTGCTCTTTCAATGATTCTTCCTATCTTTCATCAGGATAAGGTAGTTTTGTGTACTCTTTTTTACTTTTTTTTTCCTAACGTTGTGTCTTTGGATGATATAAGTTGGAAAATTGTTGTCCCTTCTTTATGTCTCAATCATTGAATTCCACCTAGATTGATTTTTGCCCATTCTATAACATAAGTTTCCTATTCTTGGGCTTTTTAGAATGATGCTTCTGTTGAACAATTTTGCAATGTAGCTTCTTGGTCTTTTTGCATACTTTTTCTAAAATTCTTTCATTCTGGGGTGATGTTTTTTGTCTCTTCTGAGGCAGCCTTTGGTAGGAAGGCCTTCAGGCAATTGTGTCAGGATAATTTAGATTTCATCTGTTAGTCATTTTAATTGCATTTTACCCTGTTTATTCTTTGGGTTCTCTTTTGGGTTGTGGATTTTGTTTCACTGTAAAAATAAAGATGTTCTTTTTATCATGCCCTTAATTTCTTTCATGAAAGTGGCAAGAGTCCATGAGCTAGTGACGTATGGGATATCCATTCCTACCAGGAGGGGGCAAAGTTTCCAAAACCTTGAAATGCCTATAAATACACCTCCCACCTCACTCACACCTTAGTTTTACAAACTTTGCCTTCGTTGGAGGATAGTGAAGCAAGTCGTGCTTGATTTCTTCTGTGAAAGGCGCTTCTAAGCATTTTGAAGCCCAATTCCTCTCAGAGTACAGTGTTTCTCAGAGGGATGTGAAGTGATCGAGTGCACGGAGCCGCGTCCGCAAAAGGTGGAAGTGGAACGCATAGGAAAACACCCACATAAGTAAGCAATTGGAGCGGTGCTTGCCCCGACAGAGATCTGTTAAGGAGCTGAAGCGTTGTTAAAGCGAGCGCTGGAAAGGCGGATACAGGAATCGGGGTGAGTTTGTCTAAAGGTGTTTTTCCCACAATTGCAGTTCCACTGAAGCAGGTGAACATACCATGATTATCACTTGAGCAGAACTGTTTTTTTCCCTGACTGAAAATTGTACATAACAAGGGAGTGCTCTTGCTCTGAATGGACAGGTATGGGTAATGAGAGAGGACAAATCCCAGGTATATCTAAATAAGTACTCTGAAGCCGTTAATCTGAGGGAGTTGTCAAGTCTCTGTTGTAAGTGGCATACACCCCCCGATAGACACTTAATAAGAAAGCACCCTTTTTGAATCGCTGACTGGGCGAATTGAGGATATAAGATTGGAATTGAGTCCTTGGGAAAGCAGTGGTGGTCTACCTGTAGAGAGGGGTAGCTACTCCTCGAGAATAAGAACATTAGACACTGTATAAGGCTCACAGCATATGGGCTTAGATGGACTAAGAGAAATGCTAAACTCCAGGAAAAGAAAGCCAAGACAAGTTAGGAAATATATATGGGGATCTTTTAAGCCAATTAGATCACCTCCAAACTTAGACTGGCTTGAGAGGCCTTCTTACTACGAGTTGGCTAATCTGGACTGAAACTGACTGGACTTCAGTGATATATATGATTGGTTTTACTATGTATATTGTGTTTTTTTTTTGTCTTCTCTTCTAGCTATTTTCCCACATAGCTGCAATAATAACAGATAGCTGTTGATAGTAATTTAGGGTCGTGGTGGCACTACACTCTGACTGTTTGTATTAGGAATAAGGAGTCTGTAACTGGATAAAAACAAAATTTATGCTTACCTGATAAATTTCTTTCTTTTGCAATGTACTGAGTCCACGGATTCATCCTGACTTGTGGGATATTAACCTTCCTAACAGGAAGTGGCAAAGAGAGCACCACAGCAGAGCTGTCTATATAGCTCCCCCCTTAACTCCACCCCCCAGTCATTCGACCGAAGGCCAAGGAAGAAAAAGGAGAAACTATAATGTGCAGAGGTGACTGAAGTTTTTAAGAAAAAATACCATCTGTCTTGAATAGACAGGGCAGGCCGTGGACTCGGTACATCTCAAAAGAAAGAAATTTATCAGGTAAGCATAAATTTTGTTTTCTTTTGCATGATGTACCGAGTCCACGGATTCATCCTTACTTGTGGGATACCAATACCAAAGCTTTAGGACACGGATGAATGAAGGGACAAGACAGGAACCTAAACGGAAGGCACCACTGCTTGCAAAACCTTTCTCTTGTGACTGAATCGGTGATGGACTTCCGTTTGGGGAGGGGCCTCGCAGACACATGCGAGCATAGCACCCGACAATATTGGGTGATTACAAGCCACTCTTAACCCTCCACGCCGAGACTCTTTTGCCGAGAAGCTATACTTGAGCTAAGAGACACAGTGGCGAGCTCGAAGCCCACTATCCGTTGAATTGGGCCAAGTCGTTAAGGCCTAAAAACCCCTGTTCACAAAACTAACCTCTGCTCTTGGGAGATTGCTGAAGGCGCAAACCGCAAAGAGGGGTATCTCATACAAAAGCAGAGCCATTGAGCTGTTCGGAGAGACACCAACACTTGGTGGAAAGGAGAGCCGGGAGGGTAGTGCCGTGGCGACATCGTGGGACACAGCAAGGACTCAGGCTTCTTCATGGTGGTAGACCAGGAGGGGTGCATGCGAGCCAGAGTATAAACTACAGAACAAGCCCGGGATACAACGCAAAAATAGCCAGCAGAGCGAGTGATCGAGTGCACGGAGCCGTGTCCGCGAAAGGTGGAAGTGGAACGCATAGGAAAACACCCACATAAGTAAGCAATTGGAGCGGTGCTTGCCCCGACAGAGATCTGTTAAGGAGCTGAAGCGTTGTTAAAGCGAGCGCTGGAAAGGCGGATACAGGAATCGGGGTGAGTTTGTCTAAAGGTGTTTTTCCCACTATTGCAGTTCCACTGAAGCAGGTGAACATACCATGATTATCACTTGAGCAGAACTGTTTTTTTCCCTGACTGAAAATTGTACATAACAAGGGAGTGCTCTTGCTCTGAATGGACAGGTATGGGTAATGAGAGAGGACAAATCCCAGGTATATCTAAATAAGTACTCTGAAGCCGTTAATCTGAGGGAGTTGTCAAGTCTCTGTTGTAAGTGGCATACACCCCCCGATAGACACTCAATAAGAAAGCGTCCTTTTGAATAGCTGACTGGGCGAATTGAGGATATAAGATTGGAATTGAGTCCTTGGGAAAGCAGTGGTGGTCTACCTGTAGAGAGGGGTAGCTACTCCTCGAGAATAAGAACATTAGACACTGTATAAGGCTCACAGCATATGGGCTTAGATGGACTAAGAGAAGTGCTAAACTCCAGGAAAAGAAAGCCAAGACAAGTTAGGAAATATATATGGGGATCTTTTAAGCCAATTAGATCACCTCCACTTAGACTGGCTTGAGAGGCCTTCTTAATACGAGTTGCCTAATCTGGACTGAAACTGACTGGACTTCAGTGATATATATGATTGGTTTTACTATGTATATTGTGTTTATTTTTTGTCTTCTCTTCTAGCTATTTTCCCACATAGCTGCAATAATAACAGATAGCTGTTGATAGTAATTTAGGGTCGTGGTGGCACTACACTCTGACTGTTTGTATTAGGAATAAGGAGTCTGTAACTGGATAAAAACAAAATTTATGCTTACCTGATAAATTTCTTTCTTTTGCAATGTACTGAGTCCACGGATTCATCCTGACTTGTGGGATATTATCCTTCCAAACAGGAAGTGGCAAAGAGAGCACCACAGCAGAGCTGTCTATATAGCTCCCCCCTTAACTCCACCCCCCAGTCATTCGACCGAAGGCCAAGGAAGAAAAAGGAGAAACTATAAGGTGCAGAGGTGACTGAAGTTTTTAAGAAAAAAATATCATCTGTCTTGAATAGACAGGGCGAGCGGTGGACTCGGTACATCGCAAAAGAAAGAAATTTATCAGGTAAGCATAAATTTTGTTTTCTTTTGCATGATGTACCGAGTCCACGGATTCATCCTTACTTATGGGATACCAATACCAAAGCTTTAGGACACGGATGAATGGAGGGACAAGACAGGAACCTAAACGGAAGGCACCACTGCTTGCAAAACCTTTCTCCCAAAAATAGCCTCCGAAGAAGCAAAAATTTGTAAAATTTTGAAAAGGTATGGATCGAAGACCAAGTCGCAGCCTTACAAATCTGTTCAACAGAAGCATCATTTTTAAAAGAGCATGTGGAAGCTACCGCTCTAGTAGAATGAGCTGTAATCCTTTCAGGAGGCTGCTGTCCAGCAGTCTCATAAGCCAAGCGGATGATGCTTTTCAGCCAAAAGGAAAGAGAAGTCACCGTAGCCTTTTGACCCCTACGCTTTCCAGAATAGACAACAAACAAAGAAAATGTTTGACGAAAATCTTTGGTTGCCTGTAAATAGAATTTCAAAGCACGAACCACATCCAAATTGTGCAACAGACGTTCCTTCTTACAAGAAGGATTAGGACACAGAGAAGGAACAACAATTTCCTGATTGATATTCCTGTTAGTAACAACCTTAGGTAGGAACCCAGGCTTGGTACCTTATCAGCATGGAACACAAGATAAGGTGAGTCACATTGTAATGCAGATAGTTCAGAAACTCTTTGAGCTGAAGAGATAGCAACTAGGAACACAACTTTCCAAGATAAAAGCTTAATATCTATGGAATGCATGGGTTCAAACGGAACCCCCTGAAGAACTTTCAGAACTAGATTTAGACTCCATGGCGGAACAACAGGTTTAAACACAGGCTTAATTCTAGTTAAGCCTGACAAAAAGCCAGAACGTCTGGAACATCGGCCAAACGCTTGTGCAACAGAATAGACAGAGCAGATATCTGTCCTTTTAGGGAACTAGCTGACAATCCTTTCTCCAATCCCTCTTGGAGAAAAGACAAAATCCTAGGAATCCTGATTTTACTCCAGGAGAAGCCTTTGGATTCGCACCAAAAACGATATTAACGCCATATCTTATGATAGAATTTCCTGGTAACAGGCTTTCGAGCCTGAATCAAGGTATCTATGACCGACTCAGAGAAACCCCGCTTTGATAGAATCAAGCGTTCAATCTCCAACCAATCAGTTGCAGAGAAATTAGATTTGGATGCTTGAATGGACCTTGAATGAGAAGCTCCCGTCTCAGTGGCAGAGTCCATGGTGGCAGAGATGACATGTCCACCAGGTCTGCATACCAAGTCCTGCGTGGTCATGCAGGAGCTATCAAGATCACAGCAGCTCTCTCCTGTTTGATTCTGGCAATCAAACGAGGAAGGAGAGGAAATGGCGGAAACACGTAAGCCCGGTTGAACGACCAGGGTACTGCTAGAGCATCTATCAATACTGCCTGAGGATCGCTTGACCTGGATCCGTAACAAGGAAGTTTGGCGTTCTGACGAGACGCCATCAGATCTAATTCTGGTGTGCCCCATAGCTGAACCAGTTGAGCAAACACCTCCGGATGGAGTTCCCACTCCCCCGGATGAAAAGTCTGACGACTTAGAAAATCTGCCTTCCAGTTCTCTACACCTGGGATATAAATCACTGACAGATGGCAAGAGTGAGCCTCTGCCCAACGGATTATCCTTGAGACTTCTATCATCGCTAAGGAACTCTTTGTTCCGCCCTGATGATTGATATAAGCCACAGTAGTGATGTTGTCCGACTGAAACCTGATGAATCTGGCCGAAGCCAGCTGAGGCCATGCCTGGAGAGCATTGAATATCGCTCTTAATTCCAGAATATTTATCGGTAGGAGAGCCTCCTCCCGAGTCCACAAACCCTGTGCTTTCAGGGAATTCCAGACTGCACCCCAGCCTAGAAGGCTGGCGTCTGTTGTCACTATAACCCATTCTGGCCTGCGGAAACACATTCCCTGGGACAGATGATCCTGCGACAACCACCAAAGAAGAGAGTCTCTGGTCTCTTGATCCAGATTTATCTGAGGAGATAAATCTGCATAATCCCCATTCCACTGATTGAGCATGCAAAGTTGCAGTGGTCTGAGATGCAAGCGAGCAAACAGAACTATGTCCATTGCCGCTACCATTAGACCGATTACCTCCATACACTGAGCCACTGACGGCTGAGGAATGGAGTGAAGAGCTCGGCAGGTGGACAAAATCTTTGATTTCCTGATCTCCGTCAGAAATATTTTCATGTCCACCGAGACTATCAGAGTCCCTAGAAATGAAACTCTTGTGAGGGGGGAAAGAGAACTCTTTTCTACATTCACCTTCCACCCGTGAGATCTTAGAAAGGCCAACACTAAGTCTGTGTGTGACTTGGCTAGTTGGAAAATCGACGCTTGAATTAGAATGTCGTCTAGATAAGGCGCCACTGCTATGCCCTGCGGCCCTAGGACCGCCAGAAGGGACCCTAGCACCTTTGTGATGATTCTTGGCGCTGTGGCCAACCCGAAGGGAAGAGCCACAAACTGGTAATGCCTGTCCAGAAAGGCAAACCTGAGGAACTGGTGATGATCTTTGTGGATAGGAATGTGTAGATATGCATCCTTTAAGTCCACGGTGGTCATATATTGACCCTCCTGGATCAATGGTAAGATAGTCCGAATGGTCTCCATCTTGAAAGATGGGACTCTTAGGAATTGGTTTAGGATCTTGAGATCCAGAATTGGTCTGAAGGTTCCCTCTTTTTTGGGAACTATAAACCGATTGGCGTAGATAAAATAAAACTAAAAGCATAACACCTCTTTCACTTTACCCTTCCTGCTTAGAGCCGGCAAAGAGAATGACTGGGGGGTGGAGTTAAGGGGGGAGCTATATAGACAGCTCTGCTGTGGTGCTCTCTTTGCCACTTCCTGTTAGGAAGGATAATATCCCACAAGTAAGGATGAATCCGTGGACTCGGTACATCATGCAAAAGAAATAAACAGATCCAGTGTGTAATTTAAGGCACTGATAGATATTTAGGCACTATCTATACTTATTTTGAAAAGGTGTTGCGTAGACGGCAGCACACACACAGTATACTAGATTTTGCACAACCCAAGAGAGTTATATTTAACCCTGTGGGTTTACAATATTCACACAGGTATATATAGATATCTATATGTGTATATATATATATATATATATATATATATATATATATATATATATATATATATATATATATATATATATATATACATATACACTTAATATTGATTTTTTTTTTCCACATGCTTGTTGTTTTCACTGTTTTACTGATCGCACTTTATGGAAAGGTTTGTCACTATGCCCGGCAAAGCAAAGGGAAAAAAAGCTAAGATTAGTGAGATGGAGAATAGCTTAGAAATTCAGTCTCCAGCTTCTTTAAACCCAGATAAACAAATCTTGATCAACCAGATTGCAGATCTGATTATGCCTCAATTTAATATACTTAAAGCTGAAATCTCAGAATGGGCTGGTGAAGTAAGACAATTTTCAGCACATTTTGCTGAGGTAGAATTTAGGGTCTCTGATCTGGAAGACCAAGCAAGGGCACAAGACACAATTCGTCAAAAACAGGGGGAGTTAATCAAATCGTTACACTCGCGGTTGGAGGATCTAGAAGATCGCTCCCGCAGAAACAACATTAGAATAATAGGCCTCTCTGAAACCATCCAACAGCAAGATTTAGTTCATTTTGCTGCAGTGGAACTACCCCACTTGTTAGGCATCAAAAATGTGGAGAAGCCATTTATAGTTGAAAGAGCCCATAAAATGGGGGTAGCACGATCCAATCCGGACGGCACTACTAAACCTAGGCCAGTCATGGTTAAGTATTTATGTTTCCAAGATAAAGTTATGCTGATGAATCACTTTAGAAAAATAAACCCTTAGATGCATGGTCAAGATAAAATCCTGTTGTTTCAGGACTTTTCAGTAGAAACGTCACTTAAAAGGAGAGAGATGGCCCCATTTTGTTCGATGCTCTTTAAGAAAGGCATTCAGGCAAGAATGTTGTACCCGGCAAAGATAATTGTAAATGTAAAGGGCGAAAGTTATACTTTAAACAACCCTCAAGAAACCAAAGGGTTTATAAATATACTAACCTAACTGAAGAGGCGGTTTTGAAAACGTACCTAGTAACTAGACATATTTGTCTATAATGGGGTTTTGTATGGGTTTTTTTAGGGGTGGGAGGGTTTTTTTTTTTTTTTCTTTTTCCCCCTTTTTTTTCCCTCCCTCTCCCTTCCCTCACTGCTCACCTATATAACTAAAAACCCTTTTGCTGTAAACAAATGTTGAATTTCCTTTCTTGGAATGTGGGGGGAATAACCTCCCCAGCCAAAAACATAATTTATGCTTACCTGATAAATGTATTTCTCTTGTGGTGTATCCAGTCCACGGATCATCCATTACTTGTGGGATATTCTCCTTCCCAACAGCAAGTTGCAAGAGGATCACCCACAGCAGAACTGCTATATAGCTCCTCCCCTAACTGCCATATCCAGTCATTCGACTGAAACAAGCCGAGAAAGGAGAAACCATAGGGTGCAGTGGTGACTGTAGTTTAAATTAACATTTAGACCTGCCTTAAAAAGACAGGCGGGCCGTGGACTGGATGCACCACAAGAGAAATAAATTTATCAGGTAAGCATAAATTATGTTTTCTCTTGTAAGGTGTATCCAGTCCACAGATCATCCATTACTTGTGGGATACCAATACCAAAGCTAAAGTACACGGATGAAGGGAGGGACAAGGCAGGCTTAAATGGAAGGAACCACTGCCTGTAAAACCTTTCTCCCAAAAATAGCCTCCGAAGAAGCAAAAGTATCAAATTTGTAAAATTTTGAAAAGGTATGAAGCGAAGACCAAGTCGCCGCCTTGCAAATCTGTTCAACAGAAGCCTCATTTTTAAAGGCCCAGGTGGAAGCCACAGCTCTAGTAGAATGAGCTGTAATCCTTTCAGGGGGCTGCTGTCCAGCAGTCTCATAGGCTAAGCGTATTACACTCCGAAGCCAAAAAGAAAGAGAGGTTGCCTAAGCTTTTTGACCTCTCCTCTGTCCAGAGTAAACAACAAACAGTGTAGATGTTTGGCGAAAATCTTTAGTAGCTTGTAAGTAAAACTTTAAAGCACGGACCACGTCCAGATTATGTAAAAGGCGTTCCTTCTTTGAAGAAGTATTAGGACACAATGATGGAACAACAATCTCTTGATTGATATTCTTGTTAGAAACTACCTTAGGTAAAAACCCAGGTTTTGTACGCAGAACTACTTTATCTGAATGGAAAATCAGATAAGGAGAATCACATTCTAAGGCAGATAACTCAGAGACTCTCCGAGCCGAGGAAATAGCCATCAAAAACAGAACTTTCCAAGATAAAAGTTTGATATCAATGGAATGAAGGGGTTCAAACGGAACCCCTTGAAGAACTTTAAGAACCAAGTTGAAGCTCCATGGGGGAGCAACAGGTTTAAACACAGGCTTAATTCTAACCAAATATATAATAAAGATAGGGATAGTGGTAATGGAAGTTGTATTTAAAGATTCCCCGTCAAGTATTAGCTTACCACAATTTAACCAATAAAAGTAGTCACCCAAATTGGGGACAATAATACTGATATCTGATATAATGAAGTATAGACTAGTAATACCAGGGGAGGGTGCTCACTGTTCAAGTAAATATAGAAAAAATAGGAGACAAGCGAACAGAAAGTAGAGCACTCGCAAAGGGAGACTAGTATAAGTGGCTATTCAGTGGGTATATAATATTAAAAACAGAATTTATGTTTACCTGATAAATTACTTTCTCCAACGGTGTGTCCGGTCCACGGCGTCATCCTTACTTGTGGGATATTCTCTTCCCCAACAGGAAATGGCAAAGAGCCCAGCAAAGCTGGTCACATGATCCCTCCTAGGCTCCGCCTTCCCCAGTCATTCGACCGACGTAAAGGAGGAATATTTGCATAGGAGAAATCATATGATACCGTGGTGACTGTAGTTAAAGAAAATAAATTATCAGACCTGATTAAAAAACCAGGGCGGGCCGTGGACCGGACACACCGTTGGAGAAAGAAATTTATCAGGTAAACATAAATTCTGTTTTCTCCAACATAGGTGTGTCCGGTCCACGGCGTCATCCTTACTTGTGGGAACCAATACCAAAGCTTTAGGACACGGATGATGGGAGGGAGCAAATCAGGTCACCTAGATGGAAGGCACCACGGCTTGCAAAACCTTTCTCCCAAAAATAGCCTCAGAAGAAGCAAAAGTATCAAATTTGTAAAATTTAGTAAAAGTGTGCAGTGAAGACCAAGTCGCTGCCTTACATATCTGATCAACAGAAGCCTCGTTCTTGAAGGCCCATGTGGAAGCCACGGCCCTAGTGGAATGAGCTGTGATTCTTTCAGGAGGCTGCCGTCCGGCAGTCTCATAAGCCAATCTGATGATGCTTTTAAGCCAAAAAGAGAGAGAGGTAGAAGTTGCTTTTTGACCTCTCCTTTTACCAGAATAAACAACAAACAAGGAAGATGTTTGTCTGAAATCCTTTGTAGCATCTAAATAGAATTTTAGAGCACGAACTACATCCAAATTGTGCAACAAACGTTCCTTCTTTGAAACTGGATTCGGACACAAAGAAGGCACGACTATCTCCTGGTTAATGTTTTTGTTAGAAACAACTTTCGGAAGAAAACCAGGTTTAGTACGCAAAACCACCTTATCTGCATGGAACACCAGATAAGGAGGAGAACACTGCAGAGCAGATAACTCTGAAACTCTTCTAGCAGAAGAAATTGCAACCAAAAACAAAACTTTCCAAGATAATAACTTAATATCTACGGAATGTAAGGGTTCAAACGGAACCCCCTGAAGAACTGAAAGAACTAAATTGAGACTCCAAGGAGGAGTCAAAGGTTTGTAAACAGGCTTGATTCTAACCAGAGCCTGAACAAAAGCTTGAACATCTGGCACAGCCGCCAGCTTTTTGTGAAGTAAAACAGATAAAGCAGAAATCTGTCCCTTCAAAGAACTTGCAGATAATCCTTTCTCCAAACCTTCTTGAAGAAAGGATAGAATCTTAGGAATTTTTATCTTGTTCCATGGGAATCCTTTAGATTCACACCAACAGATATATTTTTTCCATATTTTATGGTAGATTTTTCTAGTTACAGGCTTTCTGGCCCGAACAAGAGTATCAATGACAGAATCTGAGAACCCTCGCTTTGATAAAATCAAGCGTTCAATCTCCAAGCAGTCAGTTGGAGTGAGGCCAGATTCGGATGTTCGAACGGACCTTGAACAAGAAGGTCCTGTCTCAAAGGTAGCTTCCATGGTGGAGCCGATGACATATTCACCAGGTCTGCATACCAAGTCCTGCGTGGCCACGCAGGAGCTATCAAGATCACCGATACCCTCTCCTGATTGATCCTGGCTACCAGCCTGGGGATGAGAGGAAACGGTGGGAATACATAAGCTAGGTTGAAGGTCCAAGGTGCTACTAGTGCATCTATTAGAGTCGCCTTGGGATCCCTGGATCTGGACCCGTAGCAAGGAACCTTGAAGTTCTGACGAGAGGCCATCAGATCCATGTCTGGAATGCCCCACAATTGAGTAATTTGGGCAAAGATTTCCGGATGGAGTTCCCACTCCCCCGGATGAAATGTCTGACGACTCAGAATATCCGCTTCCCAATTTTCCACTCCTGGGATGTGGATTGCAGACAAGTGGCAGGAGTGAGTCTCCGCCCATTGAATGATTTTGGTCACTTCTTCCATCGCCAGGGAACTCCTTGTTCCCCCCTGATGGTTGATATACGCAACAGTCGTCATGTTGTCTGATTGAAACCGTATGAATTTGGCCTTTGCTAGCTGAGGCCAAGCCTTGAGAGCATTGAATATCGCTCTCAGTTCCAGAATATTTATCGGGAGAAGAGATTCTTCCCGAGACCAAAGACCCTGAGCTTTCAGGAGTTCCCAGACCGCGCCCCAGCCCGCCAGACTGGCGTCGGTCGTGACAATGACCCACTCTGGTCTGCGGAAGCTCATCCCCTGTGACAGGTTGTCCAGGGTCAGCCACCAACGGAGTGAATCTCTGGTCCTCTGATCTACTTGTATCGTCGGAGACAAGTCTGTATAATCCCCATTCCACTGACTGAGCATGCACAGTTGTAATGGTCTCAGATGAATTCGCGCAAAAGGAACTATGTCCATTGCCGCGACCATCAAACCTATTACTTCCATGCACTGCGCTATGGAAGGAAGAGGAACAGAATGAAGTACTTGACAAGAGCTTAGAAGTTTTGATTTTCTGGCATCTGTCAGAAAAATCCTCATTTCTAAGGAGTCTATTATTGTTCCCAAGAAGGGAACTCTTGTTGACGGAGATAGAGAACTTTTTTCTACGTTCACTTTCCACCCGTGAGATCTGAGAAAGGCCAGGACAATGTCCGTATGAGCCTTTGCTTGTGGTAGGGACGACGCTTGAATCAGTATGTCGTCCAAGTAAGGTACTACTGCAATGCCCCTTGGTCGTAGCACCGCTAGAAGGGACCCTAGTACCTTTGTGAAAATTCTTGGAGCAGTGGCTAATCCGAATGGAAGTGCCACAAACTGGTAATGCTTGTCCAGAAAGGCGAACCTTAGGAACCGATGATGTTCCTTGTGGATAGGAATATGTAGATACGCATCCTTTAAATCCACCGTGGTCATGAATTGACCTTCCTGGATGGAAGGAAGAATCGTCCGAATGGTTTCCATTTTGAACGATGGAACCTTGAGAAACTTGTTTAGGATCTTGAGATCTAAGATTGGTCTGAATGTTCCCTCTTTTTTGGGAACTATGAACAGATTGGAGTAGAATCCCATCCCTTGTTCTCCTAATGGAACAGGATGAATCACTCCCATTTTTAACAGGTCTTCTACACAATGTAAGAATGCCTGTCTTTTTATGTGGTCTGAAGACAATTGAGACCTGTGGAACCTCCCCCTTGGGGGAAGCTCCTTGAATTCCAGAAGATAACCTTGGGAGACTATTTCTAGCGCCCAAGGATCCAGAACATCTCTTGCCCAAGCCTGAGCGAAGAGAGAAAGTCTGCCCCCCACCAGATCCGGTCCCGGATCGGGGGCCAACATCTCATGCTGTCTTGGTAGCAGTGGCAGGTTTCTTGGCCTGCTTACCTTTGTTCCAGCCTTGCATTGGCCTCCAGGCTGGCTTGGTTTGAGAAGTATTACCCTCTTGCTTAGAGGATGTAGCACTTGGGGCTGGTCCGTTTCTGCGAAAAGGACGAAAATTTGGTTTATTTTTAGCCTTGAAAGACCTATCCTGAGGAAGGGCGTGGCCCTTACCCCCAGTGATATCAGAAATAATCTCTTTCAAGTCAGGGCCAAACAGCGTTTTCCCCTTGAAAGGTATGTTAAGCAATTTGTTCTTGGAAGACGCATCCGCTGACCAAGATTTTAGCCAAAGCGCTCTGCGCGCCACAATAGCAAACCCTGAATTTTTCGCCGCTAATCTAGCCAATTGCAAAGTGGCGTCTAAAGTAAAAGAGTTAGCCAATTTGAGAGCATGAATTCTGTCCATAATCTCCTCATAAGAAGAATCTTTATTGAGCGACTTTTCTAGTTCATCGAACCAGAAACACGCTGCTGTAGTGACAGGTACCATGCATGAAATTGGTTGTAGAAGGTAACCTTGCTGAACAAACATCTTTTTAAGCAAACCCTCTAATTTTTTATCCATAGGATCTTTGAAAGCACAACTATCTTCTATAGGGATAGTAGTGCGTTTGTTTAGAGTAGAAACCGCCCCCTCAACCTTGGGGACTGTCTGCCATAAGTCCATTCTGGGGTCGACCATAGGAAACAATTTCTTAAATATAGGGGGAGGGACAAAAGGTATGCCGGGCCTTTCCCATTCTTTGTTTACAATGTCCGCCACCCGCTTGGGTATAGGAAAAGCTTCGGGGGGCCCCGGGACCTCTAGGAACTTGTCCATCTTACATAATTTCTCTGGAATGACCAAATTCTCACAATCATCCAGAGTAGATAACACCTCCTTAAGCAGAGCGCGGAGATGTTCCAATTTAAATTTGAATGTAATCACATCAGGTTCAGCTTGTTGAGAAATTTTCCCTGAATCTGAAATTTCTCCCTCAGACAAAACCTCCCTGGCCCCCTCAGACTGGTGTAGGGGCACTTCAGAACCAATATCATCAGCGTCCTCATGCTCTTCAGTATTTTCTAAAACAGAGCAGTCGCGCTTTCGCTGATAAGTGGGCATTTTGGCTAAAATGTTTTTGATAGAATTATCCATTACAGCCGTTAATTGTTGCATAGTAAGGAGTATTGGCGCACTAGATGTACTAGGGGCCTCCTGTGTGGGCAAGACTGGCGTAGACGAAGGAGTGGATGATGCAGTACCATGCTTACTCCCCTCACTTGAGGAATCATCTTGGGCATCATTTTCTCTAAATTTTGTGTCACATAAATCACATCTATTTAAATGAGAAGGAACCTTGGCTTCCCCACATACAGAACATAGTCTATCTGATAGTTCAGACATGTTAAACAGGCATAAACTTGATAACAAAGTACAAAAAACGTTTTAAAATAAAACCGTTACTGTCACTTTAAATTTT
This sequence comes from Bombina bombina, assembly GCF_027579735.1. Taxonomy (NCBI): domain Eukaryota; kingdom Metazoa; phylum Chordata; class Amphibia; order Anura; family Bombinatoridae; genus Bombina; species Bombina bombina. The sequence goes on from NC_069502.1 coordinate 588,171,248, forward strand.
AAACTGAACACACTTTATTACTGAAAATGTGAAAAAGTATGAAGGAATTGTTCAAAATTCACCAAAATTTCACCACAGTGTCTTAAAGCCTTAAAAGTATTGCACACCAAATTTGAAAGCTTTAACTCTTAAAATAACGGAACCGGAGCCGTTTTTATATTTAACCCCTATACAGTCCCTGGTATCTGCTTTGCTGAGACCCAACCAAGCCCAAAGGGGAATACGATACCAAATGACGCCTTCAGTAAGCTTTTTCTATGTATCTGAGCTCCTCACACATGCATCTGCATGTCTTGCTTCCCAAAAACAACTGCGCAATAGAGGCGCGAAAATGAGGCTCTGCCTATGATTAGGGAAGGCCCCCAGTGAAAAAGGTGTCCAATACAGTGCCTGCCGGTTTTTTTACAAAATTCCCAAGAATAAAATAACTCCTCAAAACTATGAAGTATTAAATATGCTTATATATCAATCGTTTTAGCCCAGAAAAATGTCTACCAGTCTTTAAAGCCCTTGTGAAGCCCTTTATTCTTATTTAATAAAAATGGCTTACCGGATCCCATAGGGAAAATGACAGCTTCCAGCATTACCAAGTCTTGTTAGAAATGTGTCATACCTCAAGCAGCAAAAGTCTGCTCACTGTTTCCCCCAACTGAAGTTAATTCCTCTCAACAGTCCTGTGTGGAAACAGCCATCGATTTTAGTAACGGTTGCTAAAATCATTTTCCTCTTACAAACAGAAATCTTCATCTCTTTTCTGTTTCAGAGTAAATAGTACATACCAGCACTATTTTAAAATAACAAACTCTTGATTGAAGAATAAAAACTACATTTAAACACCAAAAAACTCTAAGCCATCTCCGTGGAGATGTTGCCTGTACAACGGCAAAGAGAATAACTGGGGAAGGCGGAGCCTAGGAGGGATCATGTGACCAGCTTTGCTGGGCTCTTTGCCATTTCCTGTTGGGGAAGAGAATATCCCACAAGTAAGGATGACGCCGTGGACCGGACACACCTATGTTGGAGAAATTTAACATTTATTATTAAAAAAAAATGATAAAAAACTACTATATAAGTAGTACTCTTCCTACGGCTGTATCAACCACTAAGTGTAACTATGCAAGTCACATTTCACTAGTCAATGTGTTTATTATAACATATCTATAGAATCATATTACCTTTCATTGATTGTATTTTTGGTTTAATTTGTGTTTGTGAACACTTCACTCTTGCCTATACAAATGGGTCTGTGTAATATGCTGAATGTATGGACTATGTGAATCTTGCTACCTACACTTCCCCTATTAGTCACTATACTAATTTTGTTATAGGGAATATTTTGGACAGACCTACACCGGTCCAGTATTGCACTAGATAGTATAATTTTGTTTGAGGTCAATCCTCTTTTATAGATAGATTTTGGTGCAATCCGTGAACCATTTTTTGGTGTATATCTGCCTAAAAATCCCTCCTACTCTATTCTGAGTTTCTATGGTATACATTCTGGGGTCATTGTGGATATACAGCCGTTTATTATTTGTTTGTGTTTTAATCTAAGTATTAATCACTACTTATATAGTAGTTTTTTATCATTTTTTTTTTAATAATAAATGTTAAGTTTTAATATTATATACCCACTGAATAGCCACTTATACTAGTCTCCCTTTGCGAGTGCTCTACTTTCTGTTCGCTTGTCTCCTATTTTTTCTTAATTCTAACCAAAGCCTGACAAAAAGCTTGAACGTCTGGAACTTCTGCCGCTTGTGCAAAAGAATAGACAGAGCAGAAATCTGTCCCTTTAAAGAACTAGCTGATAATCCTTTTTCCAAACCCTCTTGGAGAAAGGACAATATCCTAGGAATCCTAACCTTACTCCATGAGTAATTCTTGGATTCACAACAATAAAGATATTTACGCCATATCTTATGGTAAATTTTCCTGGTGACAGGCTTTCGTGCCTGTATAAGGGTATCAATGACTGACTCGGAGAAGCCACGCTTTGATAAAATCAAGCGTTCAATCTCCATGCAGTCAGTCTCAGAGAAATTAGATTTGGATGATTGAAAGGACCTTGTAGTAGAAGGTCTTGTCTCAGAGGCAGGGTCCATGGTGGAAAGGATGACATGTCCACTAGGTCTGCATACCAGGTCCTGCGTGGCCACGCAGGCGCTATCAAGGATCACCAATGCTCTCTCCTGTTTGATTTTGGCAATCAGTCGAGGGAGCAGAGGAAACGGTGGAAACACATAAGCCAGGTTGAAGAACCAAGGCACTGCTAGAGCATCTATCAGTGCCGCTTCTGGGTCCATGGACCTGGATCCGTAACAAGGAAGCTTGGCGTTCTGGCAAGACGCCATGAGATCCAGTTCTGGTTTGCCCCAACGATAAACCAATTGAGCAAACACCTCCGGATGGAGTTTCCACTCCCCCGGATGAAAAGTCTGACGACTTAGAAAATCCGCCTCCCAGTTCTCTACACCTGGGATATGGATTGCTGATAGGTGGCAAGAGTGAGTCTCTGCCCAGTGAATTATCTTGGAGACTTCTAACATCGCTAGGGAACTCCTGGTTCCCCCTTGATGGTTGATGTAAGCCACAGTCGTGATGTTGTCCAACTGAAATCTGATGAACCTCAGGGTTGCTAACTGAGGCCAAGCTAGAAGAGCATTGAATATTGCTCTTAACTCCAGAATATTTATTATATTCTATATAATTTTATATATGAGCCTTCAGGGAATTCCAGACTGCACCCCAACCTAGAAGGCTGGCATCTGTTGTTACAATTGTCCAATCTGGCCTGCGAAAGGTCATACCTTTGGACAGATGGACCCGAGATAGCCACCAGAGAAGAGAATCTCTGGTCTCTTGATCCAGATTTAGCAGAGGGGACAAATCTGTGTAATCCCCATTCCACTGACTGAGCATGCATAGTTGCAGCGGTCTGAGATGTAGGCGCGCAAATAGCACTATGTCCATTGCCGCTACCATCAAGCCGATTACTTCCATACACTGAGCCACCGAAGGGCGCGGAATAGAATGTTAACACAGCAAGATTTTAGAAGCTTTGATAACCTGGATTCTGTCAGGTAAATCTTCATTTTTACAGAATCTATCAGAGTCCCTAGGAAGGAGACTCTTGTGAGTGGGGATAGACAACTCTTTTCCTTGTTCACCTTCCACCCATGTGACCTGAGAAATGCCAGAACTATGTCCGTATGTGACTTGGCAATCTGAAAGCTTGACGCCTGTATCAGGATGTCGTCCAGATAAGGGGCCACTGATATACCTTGCGGTCTTAGGACCGCCAGAAGCGATCCCAGAACCTTTGTAAAGATTCTTGGAGCTGTAGCTAACCCGAAGGGAAGAGCCACAAATTGGTAATGCCTGTCCAGAAAGGCAAACCTTAGGAACCGATGATGATCTTTGTGAATTGGTATGTGAAGGTAAGCATCCTTCAAATCCACTGTGGTCATGTACTGACCCTCCTGGATCATAGGTAGGATGGTCCGAATAGTTTCCATTTTGAACGATGGAACTCTGAGGAATTTGTTTAAGATCTTTAGATCCAAAATGGGTCTGAAGGTTCACTCTTTTTTGGGAACCACAAACAGATTTGAATAAAAACCCTGTCCCTGTTCCGACTGTGGAACTGGACAGATCACTCCCATAACTAGGAGGTCTTGCACAGAGCGTAAGAATGCCTCTTTCTTTATCTGGTTTACCGAAAGGTGAAATCTCCCTTGAGGAGGGGAAGCTTTGAAGTCCAGAAGATATCCCTGAGATATGATCTCCAACGCCCAGGGATCCTGAACATCTCTTGCCCACGCCTGGGCGAAGAGAGAAAGTCTGCCCCCTACTAGATCCGTTACTGGATAGGGGGCCGTTCCATCATGCTGTCTTAGAGGCAGCAGCAGGCTTTCTGGCCTGCTTGCCTTTGTTCCAGGACTGGTTAGGTTTCCAGCCCGGCTTGGATTGAGCAAAAGTTCCCTCTTGTCTTGTAGCAGAGGAAGTTGATGCTGCACCTGCCTTGAAGTTTCGAAAGGCACGAAAATTAGACTGTTTGGCCTTTGATTTGACCCTGTCCTGAGGAAGGGTATGACCCTTACCTCCAGTAATGTCAGCAATAATTTCCTTCAAACCAGGCCCGAATAGGGTCTGCCCCTTGAAGGGAATGTTAAGCAATTTAGACTTTGAAGTCACGTCAGCTGACCAAGATTTAAGCCATAGCGCCCTACGCGCCTGGATGGCGAATCCAGAATTCTTAGCCGTTAGTTTAGTCAAATGAACAATGGCGTCAGAAACAAAAGAATTAGCTAGCTTAAGTGTTCTAAGCTTGTCAAGTATTTCAGTCATGGGAGTAGCTGTCTGAAAGGCCTCTTCCAGAGACTCAAACCAAAACGCCGCAGCAGCAGTGAGAGGCGCAATGCATGCAAGGGGCTGCAGAATAAAACCTTGTTGAATAAACATTTTCTTAAGGTAACCTTCTAATTTTTTATCCATTGGATCTGAAAAAGCACAACTGTCCTTGACAGGGATAGTGGTACGCTTTGCTAAAGTAGAAACTGCTCCCTCCACCTTAGGGACCGTCTGCCATAAGTCCTGTGTGGTGGCGTCTATTGGAAACATTTTTCTAAAAATAGGAGGGGGGGAAAACGGCACACCGGGTCTATCCCACTCCTTATTAATGATTTCTGTAAACCTTTTAGGTATTGGAAAAACATCAGTACACACCGGCACTGCATAGTATTTATCCAGTCTACACAATTTTTCTGGTACTGCAATTGTGTCACAGTCATTCAGAGCAGCTAACACCTCCCCAAGCAATACACGGAGGTTCTCAAGCTTAAATTTAAAAGTAGAAATATCTGAATCAGGTTTCCCCGAATCAGAAATGTCACCCACAGACTGAAGCTCTCCTTCCTCAGCTTCTGCATATTGTGACGCAGTATCAGACATGGGCCTTAAGGCATCTGCACGCTCTGTACTACGTCTAACCCCAGAGCTATCGTGCTTTCCTCTAAATTCAGGCAGTCTGGCTAATACCGCTGACAGGGTATTATCCATGATTGCCGCCATGTCCTGCAAAGTAATCGCTATGGGCGTCTTTGATGTACTTGGCGCCATTTTAGCGTGAGTCCCTTGAGTGGGAGTCAAAGGATCTGACACGTGGGGAGAGTTAGTCGGCATAACTTCCCCCTGGCCAGAATCCTCTGGTGATAAATTTTTTAAAGATAAAAGCTGATCTTTATTGTTTAAAGTGAAATCAATACATTTAGTACACATTCTCATATGGGGTTCCACCATGGCTTTTAAACATAATGAACAAGGAGTTTCCTCTATGTCAGACATGTTTATAATGACTAGCAATGAGACTAGCAAGCTTGGAAAACACTTTACATCAAGTTAAACAAGCAATATAAAAAACGTTACTGTGCCTTTAAGGGAAACAAATTTTGCTAAAATTTGAAATAACAGTGAAAAAAGGCAGTTAAACTAACGAAATTTTTACAGTGTATGTAACAAGTTAGCAGAGCATTGCACCCACTTGCAAATGGTTGATTAACCCCTTAATACAAAAAACGGATTAACAAATTGAAAAAAACGTTTTTTAAACAGTCACAACAACTGCCACAGCTCCACTGTGGCTTTACCTTCCTCAATATATGACTTTTGAAGCATTTTGAGCCCTTCAGAGATGTCCTAAAGCATGCAGGGGACTGCTGAGGGAAGCTGAATGTCTCTGTCTGTAATTTTAACTGTGCAAAAAAGTGCTAAAATAGGCCCCTCCCACTCATATTACAACAGTGGAAAGCCTCAGGAAACTGTTTCTAGGCAAAAATCAAGCCAGCCATGTGGAAAAAACTAGGCCCCAATAAGTTTTATCACCAAAGCATATATAAAAACGATTAAACATGCCAGCAAACGTTTTATATTGCACATTAATCAGAGTATATACCTCTGATAGCAAGCCTGATACTAGTCGCTATTAAATCACTGTATTTAGGCTTAATTTACATTAATCCGGTATCAGCAGCTTTTTTCTAGCAAATTCCATCCCTAGAAAAACTTAAACTGCACATACCTTATTGCAGGGTAACCTGCACGCCATTCTCCCTCTGAAGTTACCTCACTCCTCAGACATATGTGAGAACAGCAGTGGATCTTAGTTACTTCTGCTAAGATCATAGAAAAACGCAGGCAGATTCTTCTTCTAAATGCTGCCTGAGATAAAATAGTACAACTCCGGTACCATTTAAAAACAATAAACTTTTGATTGAAGAAAAAACTAACTATATTACACCACATTCCTCTTACTACCTCCAGCTATGTTGAGAGTTTGCAAGAGAATGACTGGATATGGCAGTTAGGGGAGGAGCTATATAGAAGCTCTGCTGTGGGTGATCCTCTTGCAACTTCCTGTTGGGAAGGAGAATATCCCACAAGTAATGGATGATCCGTGGACTGGATACACCTTACAAGAGAAAGAAGTATTATTTTAAAACAACTTAAACGACATCATCCAGATGTGTGTGTTTTTTTTACAAGAAACACACCTAAAAAATAAAGAGATCCCTAAATTGCAGTGTAAATGGGTTGGAAACGTAATTGCTACTCCCGGCTCGGCACGTAAAAGAGGGGTTGCCCTCCTTTTTTCTAAAAATTTGGCGTATACTATTTTGTCGCAGGAACTAGATATAAATGGTAGATTTGTTATTGTTAAGAAGGAACACAGGGGATTAACATATGTACTTTGCAATGTTTATGCACCGAATTATATACTATTTTGTCGCAGGAACTAGATATAAATGGTAGATTTGTTATTGTTAAGAAGGAACACAGGGGATTAACATATGTACTTTGCAATGTTTATGCACCGAATTATATAGATCCAAACTTCTGGGATGGTTTATATATTAAACTTTTCCCATACATAGACCAAAACTTAATTATAGCAGGAGATTTCAATATGACCATATGTCCCCAATTAGACAGAATTAGGTTAGGTACAAAACCGCATAATAGAAATAGAGAGAGGAAAATTTTCAGGAATTTTATGAATAAACTAAATTTATATGACATCTGGAGAATAAACAATCCAGATGTAAAAGCATTCTCTTGTGAATCTAAATCACACAAAAGTTTCTCCTGCATCGATCTTTTTTTTATCTCGGATAGCATGATTAAATTAGATTTAAAAGCCCACCATCGTAATCTCAGACCACGCAATAATAACCTTAGAGGTGGAAGGGGTTAGGAAGCAAAGTGAGCAAAAAATGTTTTCTTTCCCTAAGTATTCAAGAAAATGATTTTAGGAATTTCTTAACTCAAGCATGGGTAGAATATGTGGGTTTTAACATTGGATATATGGACAAAACAGAAATATTTTGGGAAGCGGCGAAGGCGGTTCTCTGCGGTAAAATTAGATCATATTTGATCAAATGGAAGAAAAAAACATCTGCTAGGGACCTCCAACTGACCAACCAAGTACAGAACGCATATAAATCATACATTGTTAATCCTAACCGTAATGCATGGGAAAAGTACAAGAAAGCTAAATCAGAGAGAGATTTGTTCTTTAAACAGAAGGGACAAAGGGAAGATCTCAAAGCAAAAGCCTTTTTTAGGAGCCACCACAGTAGATCTGCCAAATTTTTGGCTAAACTTATCAAAACAGGGAGCGGGAGCAACAATATTCCATGTATATTGAAGAACAATAAAAGGTACATTACATCACATGAGATTAGGGAAGCTTTATACAAATATTATCAAGAGCTATATACAGCCCAAAAAAACTAATGATAAGGCCAAAGACGCATTCTGGAGTAAAATTACTCTACCCAAACTGTCTTTAGAACAACTACAAGAGCTAAACCAACCAATACTGGTAGAATAAGTGGTACTAGCTATAGAGAAGTCTAAAATGAATAAAGCTCCCGGGCCAGATCAATTACCATCCGAATTCTACAAAATATTGAAAGACAATATATCAGATACATTAGTGAAATTATTCAATAAATACTATATTAATAATAAAATTGATTGAATAACAATTACAAACTTCTTACTTCTATAGTGGCAGATAGACTTAAAAAGTGTATGAATAACTTAATCCATACAGACCAAACAGGTTTTATGACAGGTAGAAGTGTAACCAAAAATATACGCAAAGCACTGTTAACATTAGATCACTTTTGGAATAGAATGCAAGAAGGTCGTAAGGCTCCTAAAGTAGACATAGTGCTATTGACCCTGGACGCAGAAAAAGCCTTCAATTCAATAGAGTGGAACCACCTATTCACTATGTTAACATATTTTGGCCTAACAGGTGGTTTTCTTAACTTTATAAAACTATTATACAATAATCCATGTTCATATTTACTAATTAATGGGGGACTTTCTCCAAAAATAACCCTAGCTAGAGGCACAAGACAGGGGTGCCCACTGTCACCACTTCTCTTCAACCTTTCAATTGAACCATTGGCGATCTGTTTCAGACAAGAGTTGGAAGGTATCGCCTTTGGGGGTAGCAAACTCATCTTATCTTTATACGCTGATGACCTCTTATTATTTTTATCTAAAACTAAAACTAGAATACCCCTCCTTATGGATATAGTTAAGGAGTTCAGCTTGTTCTCGGGTTACAAGGTTAATCAAAACAAATCAGAACTTTTATGGATTTACAAAAAAAAAAAAGACAGTTTAAGAGATTTTCCTTTTCAGACAGTAGATTATATTAATTATTTGGGGATTTATTTGTCAGGCAGCCCTACAATGTGGTATACATTAAACTACACTAAATTTTTCAGGGAAGCCAAGATCATGGTAGATAAGTGGAAGTCACTCCCAATCTCCTTGTCTGCTAAAATTGTCTTACTAAAATCATTCCTGTTCCCACGTCTTTTGTACCTAATGCAAAACCTACCAATAATTATTAAAAGCTTAGATGTAAAACTTTTTAACAAGTTATGTACAGGATTGCTATGGGGAAGGCACGTTTGTCTTTATGATTCCTTCAACAAAATAAGGATTTTGGAGGGTTCGGACTCCCAAACATCAAGGTGTCCAATTGGGCTACCATGGTTAAGATCGCAGTAGACTAGATAACTGAAGCCAACCATTTCACCTTCTTAGAGCTAGAGGAGGGAATGATAAAACCCTTTTCTCTAAAAGCAATTTTACATACACAGTGAGTAAAATACCATCTAGTATTGGTAATCTGAGGGTGATTTATAATGTGGTTATAGCCTGGCAAAAATTTTGTGGGGAACTTAAGATAAAATACAATCTTTCTAACTATCTCCCTATAATCGGGAACCCAGGATTTGTACCAGGGCTTTCCCCTGGTATCTTCCAAGGATGGCTTCTCGTGGGGCTGAAGTATGTCACTCAACCTCTAGAACCAGGTACCTGTATTGTGAAAACTTTTGAAAGAATTAGAAGGGAATATGATCTCCCAAAGCACCACTTTTATGCATATCTTCAAATAAGACACTATATCCTGCATGGGATACAATACCCGAACAACTCGCGAGACCTAGGAATAATTGAATCAGGCATTGGAATGTTTAAGAATGGATATTATTCAATCTCCAGCTGGTATAAGATGATCATGTTAAACCAGGGTCAGTAATACTTGGAATTAATTCTCTCCAAATGGCAGAGATTGCTGCAAGAAGCAGAAGTGAATTATATAAAGGCAAGCATCCAATTGGTAGGTAGTAATAATATAGCGTGGAAAGAATCCCACAGCAAAATATAACATTTTTCCTATATTTCTCCGGTAATTCTAGCTAAGTGGGACAAAAAGTGTTTAGGTAACTGCTTTCATTGCAAATACCCGAAGGCAGATATTCTGCATTGCTTTTGGTCCTGCCCAAAGATTGGTAGATTTTGGAACAGAGTTAATTTTTGGGCAAATAAATTTACATATCAAAATGTGGTCTTTTTTCCAAAATTGATTTTTTTTCTGTATAATCCATTATCCCAAGAAGAAAAAAAAGGATCGAGATTTTATTAATACTACTATATTGGTGGCTAGGAACATAATACTGCAACATTGGAAGGCAGCTAAACCACCTAGTATTGTAGAATTTGTCCAAAACATGTATGAACAAATAACAATAGAGCAACATCAACTGGAGCCAAGCAGCGAAAAACAATTTAAAAGCTTTTTTCAAAAATGGCTAAGTCTTATAAAGTCTTGCTCGCTCACAATGCAACTACAGATTATTTACCCTCTACGCAAATCTATGTTTTTTGATATAGCAATAGTAGAGGGGCTTTTTCCATCACATTGGGCAGGGCCTAGATAAGAGGTTGATCGGGTGAGCAGGGGGGGTTTGGGGTGTCTCTTTCCCCCCCCCCCCCCCTATATAGTGAGTCAGCTATGAAAGATGTTCTGATTCAGGGCTTATTTAGAGGTACTGGTGGACTAAGATGTCTAAAATAGAATGACTTATTTAAATCAGCAGTTGGATGGTTTCATAGACATAATATCACTATAATAGTGAAAGACATATTTAGGCTACCCCTCTCTGTGGGAGAAGGGTAATTAATATATATTGGTTATAGGATGCAAAGCCGCACTATTCTGACTAGGTCAGTTCAATCCAGTATAAAACACGGTTTGATATCTACAGCATACTTTTTGATGGTTTTCTAGATTGAACTCTTTTTTGGCATAACTGATTGGTACCATTAAGACATAATTAAGTTAAGCTATTCCGCAGCAACCGATTGTTAGGAATGGTAAAAGAATCTGAACCTGGACTTAAGAATGTAATCCGGCTCCAAGAAATGTTGTATATCCAATACAGGGGTGTACTGATGGGTGTATTTATTTCATTATCCTTTTTTTTTTTTTTTTTTTTTCTCTTCTTGTATATTTTATTTTTTAAGTTAACGGATACTAGGAAATTCCAGCATTGTGTTGTTAGAATATAATGATACGCCTGTACAGTGTCATTTGTAAACCTAAAGAGATGGACAATTTATTTGTATTATCAATGACGTTATGATTTCTGTCTTTCGTGTCAGGCACTGACCTCGTATGTATGATTCTTTATTGGTTTGAAAATAAATGATTTAAAAAAAAAAAAAAAAAAGGCTTGTGACTGAATCCCAACATATGAAAAATATGCCACAGCCCATACTCCAAATACATCCCTCCGCCAAAAACTGTACTCTGAGGGGAAATAGACCTCAAATGAATCTGAGAACCTCTCTCACTGAAGCATCAAACTGCACATCTTCATTCTTCACCTTCCTCCAACGGAGACAAAGACAAGACTGAGTTACCAGTGAGGTGGGAGTGCTTTTATAAACCTCTTGGGGTTTGCCTCCTCTAGTGGCAGGGAAGAGTAATTCATAGGAGTAATGGACTCTCGCCACCTGTGGACTCTCACCACCTGTATGAGAACTTAGGAAAAACATAATTTATGCTTACCTGATAAATTTATTTCTCTTGTGATGTATCGAGTCCACAGATTCATCCTTACTTGTGGGATATTCTCCTCCCCTACAGGAAGTGGCAAAGAGAGCACTCACAGCAGAGCTGCCTATATAGCTCCCCCCTTAGCTCCACCCCCCAGTCATTCGACCGAAAGCTAGGAAAAAAAGGAGAAACCATAGGGTGCAGTGGTGACTGAAAGTTTTAAAATAAAAATATTTATGCTGACTTAAAAAACAGGGCAGGCTGTGGACTCGATATATCCCAAGAGAAATAAATTTATCAGGTAAGCATAAATTATGTTTTCTCTTGTAAGATGTATTGAGTCCACGGATTCATCCTTACTTGTAAGTTCAAACGGAACCCCTTGAAGAACTTTAAGAACTAAGTTTAGGCTCCATGGCGGAGCAACAGGTTTAAATACAGGCTTGATTCTGACCAAAGCCTGACTAAATGCTTTAACGTCTGGGACATCTGCCAGACGTTTGTGAAGTAGAATAGACAAAGCAGATATTTGTCCTTCTAGGGAACTAGCAGATAATCCTTTCTCCAAACCTTCTTGGAGAAACGACAATATTCTAGGAATCCTAATCTTACTCCACCAGTAACCTTTGGATTCACACCAATAAAGATATTTGCGCCAAATCTTATGATAAATCTTCCTGGTGACAGGCTTTCTAGCCTGAATCAGGGTATCAATGACCGATTCAGAGAAACCACGCTTTGATAAAACCATGCGTTCAATCTCCAAGCAGTCAGATGCAGAGAAACTCTGCCTCATTGGCAGAGTCCACGGTGGAACCGAGGACATGTCCACTAGGTGTGCATACCAAGTCTTGCGTAAACAAAAATTTTCTTCAGGAGACTCTCTAATTTTTTATCCATAGGATCTTTGAAAGCACAACTATTCCTCGATAGGTATAGTTGTATGCTTAGACAGAGTAGAAATAGCTCCCTCCACCTTAGGAACTTGTCTGCCATGAGTCCCTTATGGTATCAGATATGGGAAACATTTTCTTAAAAACAGGAGGGGGAGTGAACGGAATACCTGGTCTATCCCACTCCTTAGCAATAATATTCACAATCCTCTTAGGTACTGGAAAAACATCAGTGTAAACAGAAACCTCTAAGCATCTATCCATTTTACACAATTTCTCTGGGACCACTATAAGGTCATCTAGAGTTGCTAATACCTCCCTAAGCAATAAGCGGAGGTGTTCAAGCTTAAATTTAAAGGCCGTCATATCAGAATCTGTCTGAGGAAGCGTCTTTCCTGAATCAGAAATTTCTCCCTCAGATAACAAATCCCTCGCCCCTTCAGAGCATTGTGAGGGCATATCAGATACGGCTACTAAAGCGTGAGACGGCTCAGCATTTTTCCTTAACCCAGAGCTGTCCCACTTTCCTTGTAAACCAGGCAGTCAGGATAAAACCTCAGTGAGGGTTGTATTCATAACTGTGGCCATGTCCTGTAAAGTAAATGAATGTGATGCAGTAGAGGTACTTGGCGTCACTTGTGCGGGCATTACTGGTTGTGACACTTGGGGAGAGCTAGATGGCGAACCCTCATTTACTTCTGACTGAGAATCATCTATTGCTCTATTTTTAAGTGCTAATATATGTTCTTTATAATTTATAGACATATTAGTACAATTGGGACACATTCTAAGAGGGGGTTCCACAATGGCTTCCAAACATATTGAACAAGGATTTTCCTTGGTGTCAGACATGTTAAACAGGCTAGTAATGTAACAAGCAAGCTTGGAAAACACTGTAATCAAAGTAAATAACACTTAGAAATAAAACGGTACTGTGAAGATATTTGAAGGGATTATAAGGGATTATATTGATGAGCATATTCGTGTAAACAAGATTATGAGTTCTAATCAGCATGGCTTTAGGAGAAATAGATCATGTCAAACTAATCTAATTAGATTCTACGAGGAAGTAAGTAAAAATATAGATAAAGGGGAATCAGTTGATGTGATATACTTAGATTTTGCAAAGGCATTTGATACAGTGCCACATGAGAGATTAATGCACAAAATTAAGGGACTGGGAATAGCTGAAAATGTTAGCTCATGGATAAATAACTGGATAAAAGATAGGGAGCAACGAGTAGCAGTAAATGGATCATACTCAGATTCGACAAAGGTAATCAGTGGCGTCCCCCAGGGATCAGTACTGGGCCCTGTTCTTTTTAATATTTTTATAAATGACTTGGAGCAAGGATTAAATAGCGACATCTCTATTTTTGCAGATGATACTAAGTTAAGTAAGGTCATTAGGTCAGAGCAGGATGAACTCTCTTTGCAAAGGGATTTGCTAAAATTAGAACTATGGGCAAGTGAATGGAAAATGAGATTTAATACGGAAAAATGTAAGGTTCTACATTTTGGAAGTAAAAATAAGCAGGCTATGTATTTTTTAAATGGGACAAGACTTAGCCAAACACAGGAGGAAAGGGATTTGGGAGTAGTAATAGATAACAAGCTAAAGATGAGTGCACAATGCAGGGCAGCGGCTTCAAAGGCTAATAAGATACTAGCATGTATTAAAAGAGGCATTGATTCAAGGGAGGAAAGCATAATTCTGTCATTATATAAAGCCCTGGTAAGACCTCACCTTGAGTTTGGAGTGCAGTTCTGGGGACCGATTGCTAAAAAAGATATTGCAGAACTAGAAAAGGTTCAGAGAAGGGCCACAAAGCTAATAAGGGGATTGGAGAAATTAACCTATGAGGAGAGGCTAGCCAAACTGGGTCTGTTCTCTTTAGAAAAAAGGCGCTTGAGAGGTGACATGATTACTTTATATAAATATATTCAAGGCCCATATACAGAGATGGCAGAAGCTCTTTTTATTCCAAGAAAATTGGTTCTGACAAGAGGTCATAATTTAAGGTTGGAGGAAAGGAGATTTAATCTCCTGCAACGGAAACGTTTTTTCACTGTAAGAGCAATAAAATTGTGGAACTCATTACCAAAGGAGGTAGTGAATGCCAATACCATAGATACATTTAAAAATAGTCTGGATAAATTTCTGTATATAAACAAAATTCATGGATATGATTGCTAGTATTAAATGGGTCACATTTTAATGGGGTTATTTAAGCTTAACTGGAGCTTTTTGTAAGTATTTTAGATTTGTATAGGTTGAACTCGATGGACTTCAGTCTTTTTTCAACCTTATCTACTATGTTACTATGTTACTATGTTACTATGTGCCTTTAAGAGAAAAAAAAGCTGCACAAGTTCTGCAAAACAGTGTAAAAAAGCAGTAAACTTAACGAAATTTTTACAGTAGTATCTTACACAGCCTTAGTAACTTTGCACAACTATGCAAATAAACAATTAACCCCTTAATGGCAAAACCGGATTGAAAAAACGTCAAAACCGGTAAAAAAGACTTTCAGCACCTTGCCACAGCTCTGCTGTGGCGCCTACCTGCCCTTCGGAACGATTTGTGGGGAAAAAACCTCCTTTACAGCCCTCAAACACAGCAGAAACCTCTAGAGAAGCAGTTGGATGTCTCTAAGGAAAAGAAACTGAGCAACTGAGGCGCGAAAATAGGCCCCTCCCACCTCACTCGATGTTTTGAGGCCTATTACAAAAACACCTGAGTGTCTCTTAATTAACCATGTGGGTTAAAAAACCCTAACACAAGCCACAAAGACCCCTTTAGTCCCTTCAAAAAACGTTATAATTGCATCATTTACTGAACAAACAAAAACTTTTTTTTTTTCCTAACAGTGTCACCAGTAACAATTCAAGCAAGCAAGCTGAAATTCCTATCCAAGTGTCTGAATACAGCTTACCCTTCCCTCAGAAGAATAAACACAGTCTGTCTAGAAAAATATAGACTGAACATACCTCATATGCAGCTTAGCATGCAAACCGTTCCCCCAACTAAAGTTTTCCTGTACTCTTCAGCCCCTGTGAGAACAGCAGTGGATCTTAGTTACAAAGTGCTAAGATCATAATCCTCCTGGCAGAAATTTTCATCTCTTTTCTGTCAAAGAGTAAATAGTACACACCGGCACCATTTAAAATAACAAACTTTTGCTTGAGAAATAAAAAACTAACATTTTTGTCACCACACTCGCTCTGCACTTCCTAGTTACTTAGAGTAGGCAAAGAGAATGACTGGGGGGTGGAGCTAAGGGGGAGCTATATAGGCAGCTCTGCTGTGGGTGCTCTCTTTGCCACTTCCTGTAGGGGAGGAGAATATCCCACAAGTAAGGATGAATCCGTGGACTCGATACATCTTACAAGAGAAAATAGAGCTTTTACCAAGGATCCAAAAACCCATTTGTGAGTGCAGGAATCAGCTGAAAACATATTATTGTGATCTCGCTGACTCTAAAAGTAGCCATTTTGGCGATAGACTTTAATTGAGGCCTTAATTGAGAGCAATCATGCTTACCTGTAAATTTGTTCACTGCTCTTAGCAATCACATAACTGGTTTACGCATTTTGTAAAATATCTAGGTTACACAATTAGATTTTTGACCTTTAGGGAGTATGGAACAAGCACCATTTTTGCAAATAAGTAAAAGGTGTCTATTTAAATAACATTCCCTCAAAACCTTCCTTCTTTCTTTGTCCAATAAGAACTGCCATCCCTCCAAAATAAACAGGTTTTGTGCTTCAGCGTGATGGCTGCTTTATGAAAATATGTCCTATTTAGGCATCAAGCAGTAATGTCAGCTTGCATAAATGAAACCAAATTACAGAATTTGCAAATCTGTGAAGGTTACATAGATCCAGATTACCTGGAAAACTTTACATTACATAAAGAGTTGGTGGGAGCCAACCCAATGCAATGGCATAGGATGGGAGCTTAAACAAAGTGGGAAGTGTTGGCATTGCTGGAAAGAGCAGAAATGTGACACAGAAATTACATGAATTGTTATTGTACAAAAATATAAGAATTTGTGTTTTTTATATTATATTTAAAGTGAAGGTAAAGTTATCCGGTATTGCAGCTAACTAACCATTTCTCAATAGTACCTTAATGTATTCGCTAAGTTTTTTTTTATTACTGGTATATTTATCGATAAAAATATATTTAAAATTCCCTACCGTTTGGCTGCCGACTCCTCGCAAGCCCTACTTTCCTGTTCTGCAAGTTGTGATGTCTTGAGCGGTCCCACCAGGTCTACGTCTCTCAACAGCGCGTCCATTATTTGAATTAAACTGCGCATGCGCTACTTTCCGATGCTTCCTACCACGTATTAAGGGATTCCTAATTGGAATTAGAACGCATGCGCAAAACGGGTAGCGTGCGCGGTGTGGAAGCCATAGAAAAATTAAATTGCGCATACGCTCTTGAATAAGTGGGAAGATGACATCTAGTCATGGTCACCTAAAGGCCTACATTTCAATAGGACAATACAAAAACGTGATCAAAAGGTAAAAATATATATATATTTTCGGGTTGAGTAATAATGTTTAATACATTGCCTTAAAACAGTTTATGAGGCCTATTTATCAAGCCGTCAACCGCAAATACGCTGGAATTCCGCAGCGTAATTGTTACCTCTGTGATTAACTTGTATCTAAGCATCTTCTGACAGCCCCCTGATCAAATGACATTTTATTTATTATCTATTGACTTTCATTTTAGCCAACTAGTGCAGTGTCTGCCACAATCCACAGGCCTGATCACAATGTTATCTATAAGGTTTATATGATCTAGCTCTCCCCTGTTGTGAAAAGCAAATAAAAAAGCATGTGATAAAAGGCAGCCTTCAAGGGCTTAGAAATTATCATATGAGCCTTCCTATGTTTAGCTGTCAACTAAGAATACCAAGAGTACTAAGCAAAATTGGTGATAAAAGTAAACTGGAAAGTTCTTTAAAATTACATGCTTTATTTGAAATATGACAGTTTTTTGGGGACTTGACTGTCCCTTTAAATTTAGTATAAGATAGGGATGAGGTAATTTTAATGTGAAGCTAGCGGGTTGTTAGGTTTAGAGGTTAATAGGTTTAGTAAGTGGTAGTGATGTGGGAGGCCAGGGGTTTAGGGGTTAATACATTTATTTAGTTGCAGAGGGCTGTGGGAGCGGCGGAATAGGGGTAAATAAATGTATTAGAGTTGTGGTGGGCTCCAGGAGCAGAGGGATGGGGGTTAATAACTTTATTTAGTTGTGGTGTTGTCCGGGAGCGGCGGGATGGGGTTACTAACTTTATTTAGTTGTGGCCGGGGCCGGGAGCGGCGGGATAGGGGTTCATAACTTTACTTAGTTGCGGCGGGGTCTGGGAGCGGCGGGATAGGGGTTAAACATTTTAGTATAGTGGCTGGTGTTTAGTGAAAGGATATAAATAAAGCTGGGAAAAAGCCGAATAGCAGCGAGATTGATGACTGCTAGTTAACAACAGTCCGCTGCTCATCGCCCCGTACTTGGTTCGCAGCTTTTTTGATAAATAAGGAGAGCATATTCAGGTCCGCAGCTGCGATGTTAGGTGATTTTAGGCAAACGTATTGGTCCCGTCGAATGCAGCACAGTTGACAGCTTGATAAGTAGGCCTCTTTAACTTAATACGCAGAGCTGAAAAAAAATGATGAATGAAACCTATATTTATTTGATTCCATAAACGGAATACTGTAGAGATTAACATAACTTTACCTTCACTTTAATATAACAGCACCCTATAATGCAAAGGACAATATAGAAATAAGTTAATACAATGAATTTTATACTGAACAGCAATTTTCCAATGTATATGCTGAATAAAAATCTAACCTGAACATATTTTGCTACAGCATATTATCATCCTGTTTTGTGAATATCTTGATGTTTGGTCAAGGTTAGCCTGGAACTAAAAGCTTTAGCTAGTTTTTAGACTATTCAACAAAACTAAGCTACATAATTATCTGTTGTATTGGAAACTATGAACTATTATTAAAGGATCACATTTTCTATTCACTCTAAAGTCACAAATTTACTAAGTTGACAATAGATAGGCAATTCACCAAACTGAGTAAACTAAAAGGGGATTAGGACCATAATTAACCCCCTCTGGTGAGATTAGTGCTTTAAACCATTTATATAGGTCAAACAAAAACATGGGTTTGAATGGTAATGGGGGAGGGCTGGAGAGCGATATGTCATGATGAAAGGACACAAATGAATGGGCTCTAAAGACCTCAATAACTGACAGTTAACTAGTTACATTAGTACACTCATAATACAATCTTGTTAGGGTGTTTTTAGCATTACGTAAGGCACAAATTCCAGTGAGCAAAACACCATAGGCCACAGGTTTTGTATCTATTTCTGCTCATGTAACAAACTTATTAGCAACAGTGTTATTTTCTTGCAAACAAAAAGCAGAAAACATAAAAATACTGCTATTTTAGCACAATAACTTCATGACAGAACATTGTAAATAGCTTTTAAAAATGTTTGTAGTCTGGTTCGGACGGTTGTGCAAATTTTATGTAGATAATTTTCTACTTTGTTTTCCTATTTGTGAATTGTGACACTTAAATCATTTATGAAAAGCAAAACGTAGTGCAATACATTCTAGGTAGTAACTGGCAAAAAAACAGTATTAAAAATGGACAAATAGATTAAATACTGCAAAAAGGAATGTGAATTAGGCTACGTGCCATGTTTGTTATAATTATTTTCATAACATTATTATTATTCATTAGAGGGACAGTAAAGTCAAAATGAAACATTCTTGATTCAGCAGAGCATGCAATTTTAAACCATTTTATAATTTACTATAATTATAACATTTAGTTTGTTCATTTGGTATCCTTTGTTGAAAAGTGAACTCAGGTAGGCTGATACTAGCTTAGGAGCATGCACATGTCTCTAGCAGGCTATGGTAGCAGTATTTGCAACCTGGTATAACGCTGCAATAAACAATCTTGTAAACACTGCTGCCAGATGGCTAAAGACACATACATGCTCCTGAACCCACAGAGGATTACTCTTTAACAAATGATACCAAGAGGACTAAGCAAAGTTAATAACAGAAGTAAATTGTAAATTTATTGTTGTTCTATTTCCAGTCAATTGAACGTTAATTTTGACTTTGCTGTCCCTTTAAACGTGTTTTCAGTTATATCAATAGTAAGCATGGCAGCCACTAATATGTTTAGTAATATAAGCAATCATTTTTATTTTTCCAAATTTCACTTAAAGGGACAGTCTAGTCCAAAATAAACTTTCATGATTCTGATAGAGAATGTCATTTTAAACAATTTTCCAATTTACTTTTATCACCAATTTTGCTTTGTTCGTTTGGTATTCTTAGTTGAAAGCTAAATCTAGGAGGTTCATATGCTAATTTCTAAGCCCTTGAAGGCCGCCTCTTCTCTCAGGGCATTTTGACAGTTTTTCTCCACTAAAGGGTGTTAGTTCATGTGTGTTATATAGATAACACTGTGCTCAGGCACGAGGAGTTCAAGTGAGCCAGCTCTGATTGGCTTAAATGGATGTCTGTCAAAAGAACTGAAATAAGGGGGCAGTTTGCAGAGGCTTAGATACAAGGTAATCACAGAGATAATAAGTGTATTTATATAACTGTGTTGGTTATGCAAAACTAGGGAATGGATAATAAAGACATTATTGATCTTTTTAAACAATAAACATTCTGGTGTAAACTGTCCCTTTAATGGTAAATCAGCATATGACATTAACACAATTTTAAGGGAAAAAAATGTCTACAGATAATAAGATTTGTTTCCGTTTTCTTCATTATTATGCATTTAAGCCTGTAGTTTTTTTATATATGTAATGTGATATGCTTTCACCTGGAATACAATCTACACAATGAATAAATATCCTTTGAATTTGAATTTAAGTATACAATGACCAAGTTTCAAGACAACTGAGAGGATTTCTGAAAGAGAATATAGTATATGTTTCAGAATGTATTTTAATTTAACAGGTATTTTACTACTTTGCTAACAACTTGAAATTTACTTAGAATACAAATGGACATTCATTCATTCATTATTAATATACCGGTATATGAGATTCTAAAAATGTTAAAAATACAGATTTTCTTTTAAAATTTGACTAAAACAGAAAGTATATGACATTAACTAGGTACTTAAGTCCCCGTCCCCCTGTGCGAAATATGTTGCCTAAAATAAGTTAATAATTTAAGTAGCAACAACAACAGGACAGTTAATGTTCATAATGCCATTAAACTATTCTGGTGGCAGACATATTGCTGTAGGCTTTTTTAAATCAAGAAACACATGGTAGTGACACTCCACTATCACTGCATGGTTTGCAGCTGTGGAGTTCCCAGGGAGGACAATGTAGTTACTGCTAAGGTACTGCTGGAGAGAACAGGCACAATTGTCAGCGCTCAAGGGCCTGAATAGGCCCTCAGACCTGACATCCTCATTTTGTCACACCGTCTACTGTCATGAAAAAGAGTCTAGGAAAACAAAATAAGCTTTTACTAGTGCTAATCCCCTGCTGTGCTGCCCTGGGGTTATGAAGTGGATGTTTATACTAATGCACCATTATTGCAAACAGGCACAGTAATTGTAGTAAAGGGTGGAATCCAACCTTTATTTGACCATTATTGGAAATGCCTCAGATGTAGGCACAAATCCTTTTGGAACAGACTCATGCACGGGTGAGTGCAGAAGTTTAGCACGTTTTTTTGACAGACGTCAAGATAACATGGACAAAAAAAAAGGGTCACCAGCCATCCTTTTCCACAAGTTGATGAACCATAGAGGTGACCTCTGATATCCACATGTTTCTGACTGCGATAAAGCTACTCATGTAGAGCTTTTATGGTAAGATCTGGTCATCATGGTGTTCTCAAGTGAGAAGTGACAGAAAAGCTCAATCTGTACCATTAGCATATCCTAATTATCATCTGCTATGTAACAGTAGGAACACTTATCTCAGACACTATAAAGGCTGTTAAGAACCAGCACACTGATATATAAAGTTTTCTGCTTCTATTGGTACATACAAGTTCTACACACTACATTTTTATACAAATTTCCTATCATGAACCTTGTTTCTCCATTGTAATACATAACAGTTGAGAATGTATTATTGGGGTGTTTATGCATAAAATGAACATTTACAAACAAAGATAAACAAAAGTATGTTTAAAAAGTGCAGTGATTAACAGCATACGTGCAGTTCACCTACATATGACCAATACTGAAAATATAACTGGAAAAAAGGCACTGAAATAGCATGCTCCCTATTATATTGCTAACCACCAAACTGTCAGTATATGAGGTTCTGCATTCTCAGCCATTCTTACAGTTGTCTATTCCTTTAATCTGGTTACCTTACTGGGAGTCATAAAATAATGTGCATAAAATGCATTATTCATTAAAACAACAGTAAAGCCAAAATTAAACTTGCATGATTCAAATAGGGCATGCAATTTTAAACAACTCTCCAAATAACATTTATCATCACATTTGATTTGTTCTCTTGGTATTCTTTGTTGAAAGCTAATACTAGGTAGGATCATATGCTGATTTCTAAGCGCTTGAAATCTTCCTCTTATTTCAGTGAATTTTATTAGCTTTTTCATCCAGAAGGTGCTAGTTCATGTGTGCCATATAGATACAATTGTGATCACTCTGGTGGAGTTATGCATGAGTCAGCACTAACTGGCTGAAATGCAAGTTTGTAAAAAATAACACTGAGATAAGGGGACAGTCTGCAGAGGCTTAGATACAAGGTAATCACAGAGGTAAAAAGTGTATTTATATTACTGTGTTAGTTGTACAAAGCTGGGGAATGGGTAATAAAGGCATTATCTATCTTTTTAAACAATACAATTTTTCAAGTAGTCCTTCCCTTTAATGTCTTACCACCAAGCAGCTAAGTCAAATGGAATAAGCAGAGTCATCTATACAATATACAAGAGTCTTTCTTACAAGTGTTATAGCCATAAATCCCTATGATACTATACCAGTACAGATTTGTAGCTAGTAGTCCTCAGATTGGGGAAATTCTACAAGTGTCAATAATAACAGACGTTCTATAATAATAATGTGCCCTTGAGCGTTCAGCAACAGACATTAAGAATTACATATGCTGGAATGGTGAAAGTAGTTCGATGATGACTTCCGTTGGAGGAGGAGCTCTCGCTGCACGCTGCTCATGTTTCAGCGGCTTTAGAGGGCCGAATCAAGACCCAAAATCTTTCTCCTAACGAATTGGCCCCCGGCCGTACCCACACCGGCTTTTTGGGCCACTATTTTGCTGCACAGACCCGTTGCAGCTTTCGGCGGAAGTTCCAAAATTGCGGAGACGCTGCTACCCGTGACCAGGGAAAAACCTGGGATTCGCCTCTGTGACCAAGATAGAAGACTACCTGAGTATAACACAGCGGGCTGTCCTCTCAACCTCTACTTACCTCTGGAAATCGTCTGGGAGCGTCGCTGAGGGGCAAAAGGAAGAAAGAATACCTGCGCCCTCCTGATAGGGCGAAGCAGGTTGGAGTTGTCGGCACTTTCCAAAGCATTCGGGTGATTGGCCGAGGTCAGTGGTGGAGGGATTTGTGAGTGTCATCGCTTTCCCGCCGGCCCTTCAGCAGAGACGCACCGGTCTGGCGTCAGTATTGTCTGACGCGCTGCATTGAGTATCGGATCTGTCTAAGCTACAGTAACAGAGGAAGAGAGGCCCCGGCAGCTAGTATCATACCCACAGACACTTCATGGAAAGTTGGTAAAGTAAAATTGGGGTATCTCAGTGCTCTTGGTCATATGGTTTGGCGACTCCCCTGAAGCACCAGTATGTAATTTTTTTATTTGGTGGGACATATTTCTTTTTTTCTGGGGATCATACTATCCTGACTGTGTTCTAAGCCGTTTAAAGGGGAAAAGAAAAAGAAAAGGAAAAGAGACTCCATATAAAGTCATTGACTTGGAGTGAGAGCAGAGGGGGAAAAAAAGGGGGGATCATTTTAAAAGTTCCTGAACTGTGCTATCAAAGGAAAAGGAAAAAGCAAGAGGGGAAATTAACATCATACAGCCCTTTTCTACCTCTAAACTGAATCTATTTGGAGGAACTTTGGGACTGTGCAATACGTCCAGATGAATTACAAACCTGTTGTGCTGCTAAGAGGCTGCCCTTATAAATGATCTATGGGTTTTCCTTTTGTCTCTTCTCCCTTTGCTTCTCTGTGTCATTGATATTGTGAATATATACTACAGTGTTATATGTTGTATCTAAGAATAAGTTCAGGATATTCTTTCTAATCTCTCAAAGAATATTAGAAGGGTATTATCAAATATTTACTTTGTACTGTACTAGCTGTTTTTTCTGTGTCTCTGGCGATATACACTATTAGAGGACTTTTTCTAAGTAGGTTACCCCCTACATAGAGTCATATAGAGTTGGTTCTCTTTTTACTTATTGGTTGAGAAATCTCTTTATTTCACTGTCATCCAAGGAAGAGAAAAGAAAAAAGAAATAAAAGAAAATATACCTCCCCTTATCTTTGGGATAAACTTATAATATATTTATAACCTATTTTCACTTCACCTTTTATAAATAGTTACACAAGTAAAGTCAATACTAGACTAATCTAATAAGTATCTAACACAAAAAAAAAGAAAAAAACGTTTGTTATATTTTGTTACACTTTGAGAACACAATATATTTTTTTATTTTCCACTTACGGCCATATTACATGGTCGATGTTTGTTCCACTTAAAATATAAGTGTCTCATCACAATTTGATTTTATTTCAAGTTGTATATTGGCACTTTGTTTTCCATTTTTGCTTATGGAAAAATACTTTACACAAGTTAACCAACACTCTATGAAAATGCCTGCTAAATCTAGAGAGAAAAAAAGTAAGGGGGCAGATGTGAGTTCCGATTTTTCTGAAACTCCGTCTATTACTATTGATAACCAGACCCTAGTACTACAACTTAGTAATTTATTTTCACCTCAGTTCGAAATAATTAAAAAAGAGTTAAACGGTATTTCAATAGAACTCAATACTCTTAACACAGAAGTGAAACAATTTGCCACTAGATTGACAGAGGACAGGATATCCGATTTAGAGGATGTAATTAATAAACAAGAAAGTTTGCTAACTAAACAACAAGCTAAAATCCAAAATATTGAGGCGCGTCTAGAAGAACAAGAGGATCGTTCTAGACGTAATAATATTAGAGTAGTAGGTATCCCTGAAACCTCAGAATATGACAATCTGATTGAGTTTACTTCACTAACTCTGCCTCAAGCTTTAGGATTTCCTCTGCAAACTTTACCCTTATCTATTGAGAGAGCACACAGATTAGGACCAAAGAGATATTCTGAAAATGGTATAGTTAGAGACAGGGTTTGTATATTTAAACTCTTGAGATTTCAAGATAAAGTTGAAATGTTAAGATTATATAGGAAATCTGAAATGTTTACTATCAATGGAAAAAAAATTCTTTTGTTTCAAGATTTCTCTAACGAGACAGTACAAAAAAGGAAAGTTATGTCACCTGTATGCACATTAATGATAAACAAAAGAATGAAAGCACATATGATCTACCCTGCTAAGATCATAGTAGATGAGAATGGTAATAAGTTTTTTCTGAAGCTGCTAAATCACGAGATTATATGGAGTCTAGAGAGAGATAGAGGATACTAATTGGTAGTAGTTCGCAATTTCTAAGATAGAATAAGCTTCATTATGTAGCAGAAATGTATAATGAAGCAAGAATGTTTAAATTGTTGTTATTTCCTTTTTACTCCAGTATGTTTTTTTTTCTCCCTCCCCTTTCTTTTCTTCTTCTTGGGTGTGTTTTTTTTTTTTTTTTTCCCCTCTCTTCTCCTCTTTTCCCCTCTCCCCTGCTTCTGTCAGGCCCGGTAATGAGGGTGAAATATTGCTCCCCATATCCCATATTTAGGTTGGGGTTTAATGACAGATTTCCTTTCAGGCTTTGCAATTTTAATCTGGTTTATGATACAAGAGCGTAGGTTTTGGATTAAACGGTTAAGTGAGATATTAAATGTTTTCGTCTTTTTAGGTCCTCGAGATTTGATTAAAATTTTATTCTTCTTTTAATTATGACTGATTTAATAGCGAATTTGAAGATCCTTTCGTGGAATGTGGGGGGTATTACTAACTCTGCAAAGCGAAAACTTGTAATTAAAAAACTAGTGGCTAGATTTAGAGTTTTGTCGGTAAGGACCCGCGTATCTAACGCTGGCTTTTTTCTGGCCGCACCTTTAAAATAACTCTGGTATTGAGAGTCCACAGAATGGCTGCGTTAGGCTCCAAAAAAGGAGCATAGAGCATATTTGACGCCACTGCAACTCTCGATACCAGAGTTGCTTACGGACGCGGCCAGCCTCAAAA
Source organism: Bombina bombina (assembly GCF_027579735.1). Lineage (NCBI taxonomy): Eukaryota > Metazoa > Chordata > Amphibia > Anura > Bombinatoridae > Bombina > Bombina bombina. The sequence goes on from NC_069502.1 coordinate 588,197,017, forward strand.
ACGTGCTCGTGCACGATTCCCCCATAGGAAACAATGGGGCTGTTTGAGCTGAAAAAAAACCTAACACCTGCAAAAAAGCCGCGTTCAGCTCCTAACGCAGCCCCATTGTTTGCTATGGGGAAACACTTCCTACGTCTGCACCTAACACTCTAACATGTACCCCGAGTCTAAACACCCCTAGCCTTACACTTATTAACCCCTAATCTGCCGCCCCCGCTATCGCTGACCCCTGCATATTATTTTTAACCCCTAATCTGCCGCTCCGTAAACTGCTGCTACTTACATTATCCCTATGTACCCCTAATCTGCTGCCCCTAACACCGCCGACCCCTATATTATATTTATTAACCCCTAATCTGCCCCCCACAACGTCGCCTCCACCTAACTACATTTATTAACCCCTAATCTGCCGAGCGGACTGCACCGCTATTATTATAAAGTTATTAACCCCTAATCCGCCTCACTAACCCTATAATAAATAGTATTAACCCCTAATCTGCCCTCCCTAACATCGCCGACACCTAACTTCAATTATTAACCCCTAATCTGCCGACCTAATCTCGCCGCTATTCTAATAAATGTATTAACCCCTAAAGCTAAGTCTAACCCTAACACTAACACCCCCCTAAATTAAATATAATTTTAATCTAACGAAATTAATTAACTCTTATTAAATAAATTATTCCTATTTAAAGCTAAATACTTACCTGTAAAATAAATCCTAATATAGCTACAATATAAATTATATTTATATTATAGCTATTTTAGGATTAATATTTATTTTACAGGTAACTTTGTATTTATTTTAACCAGGTACAATAGCTATTAAATAGTTAAGAACTATTTAATAGATAAAATAGTTAAAATAATTACAAATTTACCTGTAAAATAAATCCTAACCTAACTTACAATTAAACCTAACACTACACTATCAATAAATAAATTAAATACAATTCCTACAAATAAATACAATGAAATAAACTAACTAAAGTACAAAAAATAAAAAAGAACTAAGTTACAAAAAATAAAAAAATATTTACAAACATTAGAAATATATTACAACAATTTTAAACTAATTACACCTACTCTAAGCCCCCTAATAAAATAACAAAGCCCCCCAAAATAAAAAAATGCCCTACCCTATTCTAAATTACTACAGTTTAAAGCTCTTTTACCTTACCAGCCCTGAACAGGGCCCTTTGCGGGGCATGCCCCAAGAAGTTCAGCTCTTTTGCCTGTAAAAAAAAACATACAATACCCCCCCCCCCCAACATTACAACCCACCACCCACATACCCCTAATCTAACCCAAACCCCCCTTAAATAAACCTAACACTAAGCCCCTGAAGATCTCCCTACCTTGAGTCGTCTTCACCCAGCCGAGCCAAATTCTTCATCCAAGCGGAGCAAGAAGAGGTCCTCCATCCGGTAGAAGTCTTCATCCAAGCGGGGCAGAAGAGGTCTTCCATCCGATTGAAGTCTTCATCCAAGAGGCATCTTCTATCGTCATCCATCCGGAGCGAAGCGGCAGCATCCTGAAGACCTCCGACGTGGAACATCCATCCTGGCCGACGACTGAACGACGAATGACGGTTCCAATCGGATCAGCCAATCGGATTGAACTTGATTCTGCACCTAACACTCTAACATGTACCCCGAGTCTAAACACCCCTAGCCTTACACTTATTAACCCCTAATCTGCCGCCCCCGCTATCGCTGACCCCTGCATATTATTTTTAACCCCTAATCTGCCGCTCCGTAAACTGCTGCTACTTACATTATCCCTATGTACCCCTAATCTGCTGCCCCTAACACCGCCGACCCCTATATTATATTTATTAACCCCTAATCTGCCCCCCACAACGTCGCCTCCACCTAACTACATTTATTAACCCCTAATCTGCCGAGCGGACTGCACCGCTATTATTATAAAGTTATTAACCCCTAATCCGCCTCACTAACCCTATAATAAATAGTATTAACCCCTAATCTGCCCTCCCTAACATCGCCGACACCTAACTTCAATTATTAACCCCTAATCTGCCGACCTAATCTCGCCGCTATTCTAATAAATGTATTAACCCCTAAAGCTAAGTCTAACCCTAACACTAACACCCCCCTAAATTAAATATAATTTTAATCTAACGAAATTAATTAACTCTTATTAAATAAATTATTCCTATTTAAAGCTAAATACTTACCTGTAAAATAAATCCTAATATAGCTACAATATAAATTATATTTATATTATAGCTATTTTAGGATTAATATTTATTTTACAGGTAACTTTGTATTTATTTTAACCAGGTACAATAGCTATTAAATAGTTAAGAACTATTTAATAGATAAAATAGTTAAAATAATTACAAATTTACCTGTAAAATAAATCCTAACCTAACTTACAATTAAACCTAACACTACACTATCAATAAATAAATTAAATACAATTCCTACAAATAAATACAATGAAATAAACTAACTAAAGTACAAAAAATAAAAAAGAACTAAGTTACAAAAAATAAAAAAATATTTACAAACATTAGAAATATATTACAACAATTTTAAACTAATTACACCTACTCTAAGCCCCCTAATAAAATAACAAAGCCCCCCAAAATAAAAAAATGCCCTACCCTATTCTAAATTACTACAGTTCAAAGCTCTTTTACCTTACCAGCCCTGAACAGGGCCCTTTGCGGGGCATGCCCCAAGAAGTTCAGCTCTTTTGCCTGTAAAAAAAAACATACAATACCCCCCACCCAACATTACAACCCACCACCCACATACCCCTAATCTAACCCAAACCCCCCTTAAATAAACCTAACACTAAGCCCCTGAAGATCTCCCTACCTTGAGTCGTCTTCACCCAGCCGAGCCAAATTCTTCATCCAAGCGGAGCAAGAAGAGGTCCTCCATCCGGTAGAAGTCTTCATCCAAGCGGGGCAGAAGAGGTCTTCCATCCGATTGAAGTCTTCATCCAAGAGGCATCTTCTATCGTCATCCATCCGGAGCGAAGCGGCAGCATCCTGAAGACCTCCGACGTGGAACATCCATCCTGGCCGACGACTGAACGACGAATGACGGTTCCAATCGGATCAGCCAATCGGATTGAACTTGATTCTGATTGGCTGATTCCATCAGCCAATCAGAATATTCCTACCTTAATTCCGATTGGCTAATAGAATCCTATCAGCCAATCGGAATTCGAGGGACGCCATCTTGGATGACGTCATTTAAAGGAACCGTCATTCGTCGTTCAGTCGTCGGCCAGGATGGATGTTCCGCGTCGGAGGTCTTCAGGATGCTGCCGCTTCGCTCCGGATGGATGACGATAGAAGATGCCTCTTGGATGAAGACTTCAATCGGATGGAAGACCTCTTCTGCCCCGCTTGGATGAAGACTTCTACCGTGTGGAGGACCTCTTCTTGCTCCGCTTGGATGAAGAATTTGGCTCGGCTGGGTGAAGACGACTCAAGGTAGGGAGATCTTCAGGGGCTTAGTGTTAGGTTTATTTAAGGGGGGTTTGGGTTAGATTAGGGGTATGTGGGTGGTGGGTTGTAATGTTGGGTGGGGGGTATTGTATGTTTTTTTTTACAGGCAAAAGAGCTGAACTTCTTGGGGCATGCCCCGCAAAGGGCCCTGTTCAGGGCTGGTAAGGTAAAAGAGCTTTGAACTGTAGTAATTTAGAATAGGGTAGGGCATTTTTTTTATTTTGGGGGGCTTTGTTATTTTATTAGGGGGCTTAGAGTAGGTGTAATTAGTTTAAAATTGTTGTAATATATTTCTAATGTTTGTAAATATTTTTTTATTTTTTGTAACTTAGTTCTTTTTTATTTTTTGCACTTTAGTTAGTTTATTTCATTGTATTTATTTGTAGGAATTGTATTTAATTTATTTATTGATAGTGTAGTGTTAGGTTTAATTGTAACTTAGGTTAGGATTTATTTTACAGGTAAATTTGTAATTATTTTAACTATTTTAGCTATTAAATAGTTCTTAACTATTTAATAGCTATTGTACCTGGTTAAAATAAATACAAAGTTACCTGTAAAATAAATATTAATCCTAAAATAGCTATAATATAAATATAATTTATATTGTAGCTATATTAGGATTTATTTTACAGGTATTTAGCTTTAAATAGGAATAATTTATTTAATAAGAGTTAATTAATTTCGTTAGATTAAAATTATATTTAATTTAGGGGGGTGTTAGTGTTAGGGTTAGATTTAGCTTTAGGGGTTAATACATTTATTACAATAGCGGTGAGCTCCAGTCGGCAGATTAGGGGTTAATAATTGAAGTTAGGTGTCGGCGATGTTAGGGAGGGCAGATTAGGGGTTAATACTATTTATTATAGGGTTAGTGAGGCGGATTAGGGGTTAATAACTTTATTATAGTATCGGTGCCGTCCGCTCGGCAGATTAGGGGTTAATAAGTGTAGTTAGGTGGAGGCGACGTTGAGGGGGGCAGATTAGGGGTTAATAAATATAATATAGGGGTCGGCGGTGTTAGGGGCAGCAGATTAGGGGTACATAAGGATAACGTAGGTGGCGGCTCTTTGAGGTCGGCAGATTAGGGGTTAATTATTGTAGGTAGCTGGCAGCGACGTTGTGGGGGCAGGTTAGGGGTTAATAAATATAATATAGGGGTCGGCGGTGTTAGGGGCAGCAGATTAGGGTTACATAAGTATAACGTAGGTGGCGGTCGGCAGATTAGGGGTTAAAAAATTTAATCGAGTGGCGGCGATGTGGGGGGGGGGCTCGGTTTAGGGGTACATAGGTAGTTTATGGGTGTTAGTGTACTTTAGAGCACAGTAGTTAAGAGCTTTATGAACCGGCGTTAGCCCAGAAAGCTCTTAACTACTGACTTTTTTCTGCGGCTGGAGTTTTGTCGTTAGAATTCTAACGCTCACTTCAGCCACGACTCTAAATACCGGAGTTAGAAAGATCCCATTGAAAAGATAGGATACGCAATTGACGTAAGGGGATCTGCGGTATGGAAAAGTCGCGGATGAAAAGTGAGCGTTAGACCCTTTTTTGACTGACTCCAAATACCGGAGGTAGCCTAAAACCAGCGTTAGGAGCCTCTAACACTGGTTTTCACGGCTACCGCCAAACTCCAAATCTACGCCTAGGTTCCCAAAAACCCAGCATTGTATTTTTACAAGAAACTCATCTAAAAAATTCTGAGATCTTGAAACTGCGATCCAGATGGGTAGGAGCGGTATTAGAGGCTCCGTGTAAAAATAGGAAAGCAGGGGTGGCCTTATTGATAAATAAGAACCTAACATATCAAATTATACAGAGCAATATAGACCCAGAGGCAAGATTTATGATAGTACAAATTTTAATTAATGGGTTTAGGTTTGTCTTATATAATATATATGCACCAAATACATTTTCTAAAGTATTCTGGGAAAAGTTAAAGATAAAAATATTTCCTAAATATTATTAATTATTTATTTTGTAGCAGATAAAATGATAATAGGAGGGGATTTCAATCTTTCACTTTGCCCTGCGATTGACAGATTTTCCAAAAAAAATTTGGTCCTATATAATAAACAAGCTAAATTTATGGAAAAGTTCTGTTACCAATTAAAATTAATTGTCATCTGGAGACTTTATAATCCTGATCAACGCATATTTACATGTGAATCTAAAACATTTAAGACATTCTCTAGAATAGATTTTATTCTAGTAACAGAATGTTTATCATTGCAAAAAATGCAGGCTGAAATTGGTGAGACAGTCATTTCGGACCATGCAATTGTCTCATTGTCATTCCACTCTCCTTCAAATCTTGCAAAAGGTAATTTAAATTTTGTCTTTCCGCGGTATATGTATAAAAATATGAAATGTATTTTATGGTTAAAACAGAAATGGAAAGATTATTGCACGTATAACATCTCTTATTTTCATAAAATTGAAATTTTTTGGGAAGCCTCTAAGGCATTTCTAAGGGGTGAAATAAAGGCTTATATGTGCAAAAAGAAAAAGAAAGATAGTATGAGAGAAGTTCAATTGGCCAATCAAGTCAGAAATAGTTATAAAAAATATGTTATGGATCCAAATCGTACTCATTGGGAGAGTTATTCTAGTGCCAGAGAAGAAAGAGATATATTTGTTAAACAAAACTCTTTAGAGGAGGAGACCAAACTTAATTTACGTTATAAGGGTTATTATGGATGTTCCGCCAAACACTTGGCGAACTTAATTAGGAGTAGGAAAAAGAAAAATTATATTTTATAAATTAAAGACCAAGGTAACAGATATACTGAAGTGCCAGATATCAATGAGGTTTTTTTTTTTATATTATAAGAACTTATATACCCAGACTAGTAACCATAGTCAGAATCAAAAGAAATTCTGGGCCCAAATAAAAATCCCTCAGGTAACAGATGATCTCCTTGATTACTTGAATGCTACCATTTCATTGGTAGAGATAAATCCAAGTTAAATAAAGCACCTGGTCCTGACTCTCCACGCAGAATACTATAAAATATTAGCGGAAGAGATTAAGCCTACTCTGGAAAACTTTTTAATAACTACTTTATGTGTAATAGCCCATTTTCAGAATTTTTCTCAGCCGCTTATATCTCATTAATTCCTAAAAAAGATAAAGACTTAGAAGATCCAGCCTCATACAGACCCATATCTGTACTTAACGCAGACTATAATATACTAACTTCCATCCTAGCGTCTAGATTAATGAAATGCCTTGATAAAATTATACACCAAGATCAAAATGGATTTATGGTCTCAAGAAATTCATCGAAAAATATACGGAAAATTGTTACCCTTATAGACTATATATGGAATTTAAATAAAGATATTAATAAATGTTTTAAACATGATATTGCGCTATTAACATTGGATGCGGTCAAGACATTCGATTCGATAGAATGGGACTACTTATTTCAGACACTTGAAAGATTTGGTTTTTAAAACCAATTTTTTCAATTTGTCCGTAATTTATATCAATCTCCTATTTCCTATCTTTTGATAAATGACACCTTAACTCCTGGTATAAGATTGCAAAAAGGTACTAGGCAAGGCTGCCCTTTATCTCCCCTTCTCTTCAATCTGGCACTAGAACCTCTCGCTATATGGTAAAGGGAAGTGATAGAAGGGTTGAATTTTGGTAATACTTCTTTGAAGACCCTACTGTATGCTGACGACTTGTTAATCTTTCTTCATAACACATCTTTATCTATCCCTATAATCTTGGACTCTTTGAAGCTCTTTAGTTCCTTTTCCGGTTACAATGTAAATTTTCATAAAAGTGAATTGATGTGGATTTATAAATCTAAGAATAAGATAATTAATATTCAGTTCAAAGAGGTTGAAACATTAAGATATTTAGGGATCTTTTTACATAGAAATCCAGAAAAATGGTATGGTCTTAATTTTCATCCATTACTACAGAAAATCCAATCAGATCTGAAATTGTGGGCCGCATTTCCCTTATCAATCACAGCTAAAGTCAATCTTATTAAGACAATTATTTTTCCTCGTTTGCTTTTCCCTTTGCAAAATTTACCTCTAATATTGACCAAATCCGATTTACGTAAATTATATGCAAAATTTTCTCAATTTATCTGGCACAGTAAGAAAAAATTGCGTATTGCGCTGGGAAAGTTGATGCATTCACGGGAAGCGGCTGGCTTAGCATTATCTGATATAAAGCTTTATAATATTGCTGCTCTAGGGAAAATTGCGGTAGATTGGCTGGCTGAAACAAGTTGGTTTTCATCTAAATGAATGGAGAGTTTTATGGTTTTTCCTTTTTCTCTTAAAGCTTTATTGCACATAAAATTGAAAGAACTTCCCAGTAATATTAAGAGTCTAATTTCAGTATTTCTGCCTGGCAAAATCTATGTACCTTTATAGGTGCAGATTACACTTTTTCAGATTATCTGCCTTTACTGGGTAATCCGGAGTTTTCCCCTGGGATCAATCAGAAAGTATTTAGAAGTTGGGTTAATAAGGGTCTCAAGGTAGTCCACCAATTCTTTACAGAAGATGGACAAATAAAAGCGTTTGATAATTTAAGATGTCAGTTTGAGCTACCAAATAATAAATTTTATGCCTATCTGCAAATGTATCATTTTATAAAATCTAAGAACTGGAATGGCTCTGAGGCAGTTGCATGGTCTGTGCTGAGATCTAGTATTATCATCTCTAAAATTAAATCACCTTCAATTTCACTACTATATAGTATCATGTTGGCTAAACAAAGTGATTCCCTGTTGGAAAGTCTTAACGTAAAATGGAGACCAGTGATTCCAAGGGTTGATCAAGAAAAAATAAGAAATAGTTGTAAATTAGTTAATAAACTTCGAATACCAATAAGTTGGAAAGAGAGTCACATGAAATTAGTGCATAACTTTTATTACACACCTCTGAAAATGTCTAAAATATATTCTAATTTAACCTTTTCATGTCCACGTTGTCTTTACATTAATGCAGACATTTTACATATGTTTGTATCCTGCCCTAGGATTGATCAGTTATGGAAAAAGGTAGCTTTTTGGTTTAATAGGTTGTATGGAACAAATATCTATTTGGACGCAGACACTATTTTTTTTCTTGATCATACCAGCTGTGAGACTTCTTTACAAAAAAAAAGTCTAAATGTAATTATTCTTCTTGTTAGACATTTTATACTCATGAATTGGAAAGCCAAAAAGATGCCGGGTTTCTCAGCATTTATTAAAGAAATCCAAATGCAAATAATTTTTGAATCCTTCCATTTGAGTGAAGCAGGTGAAAGGGAAGTAGGAAGTTTTTATTAAAATGGCTACCAATAATTAAGATACATTCGGAAGGAGTTCAAAAAACTATTTTATATCCATTTTTAAGTTCAGATAGTTTTTGTGACCTGGTACTATTAGGTGATTTCTCAGCAGACTGGATTAGGGGTTATAGAGATCCATAATACCATGATCCGAACTGAAATAATGAGTATATAGCCCGGAAACTCAACGAGGGGATGAGGGCTATGGATGCAGGGTGTCCTTTTTTTTTTTTTTCTATTTCTTTAACTTCAACATTTAGATTTTAGGTTAATAATAAAATATGCCATAAGTGTTAAAAGCAGAATTTGCTACGTTTATTTCCTAAGTTATAAGGTCAAGAGAAAGTGGATACAAATTTGTTTATTTAGTTATCGTATTCTTGTATAACATTTTTGTTTTTACTATGGATTTGTTTTTCTTTTGTCTTGTTGAATCCACTGAGACGACGCCCTGCGTGGTGTCTGAATTATTGCAATATGTATATTTCATTACACTTTGGGCTTGTATAAATAAATATTAAAAAAAAAAAAAAAAAAAAAAAGAATTACATATGCTAAATATATGGTGCAGTTGCCATCTTCCAAGTAGTGCTAAACAAAGGCTAGTGTTGTTCTTGAATGGCCCCTAGCATAGAGTTTGTTAAGCAGACAATGTCCCCAAAATATCCTGAGAATACATTCACTTACAGATGCAGGGCATCGCTAAATTAGCTGTATGAATGTCACACTGTAGGGCAGTAATTCTAAGCAAGGATATAATGTATTATTTATAACAAATATAATCACGGAAATTGTATCTTAAAGGGAAAGTATAGAACATTTGTGTGTGTGGGCAGTTGATGCAACAATCCAATCTAGTCATTCAAATGCACATACATTGTGGGCCCCATGTATTAACTAGCGTGCGGACAAGCGTCTCAACTTGAGAAGTTGTCTGCATGCCTTCGCTGCATACAGGCAGTGGATCTTTTCCTCTACTGGTCTGTATGCATCATTACACACTCTGATGAGTGTGTAATATCCGCCCCTTCACTCGAGTGACCTATTGTGAGATTAAATGGACTGTCAATCATTCAAAGCGAGCGAGTTTTCAGTGATTTCTCTTCTTACATTGCGGGAAGCAGGCTTGCATGTGCGAACCCGACCCGCAAGGACTCCGCAGCAGCTTACACTGCTTCGTACATGGAGTCCTGTGACATGTTTCACGGCCCTGTTACTAGTGTGTGTGTGTGATGGTGGGATAACCATTGGTCTGTGTGTGCTACCCAAGAGTTTAAAGGGACATAAAACCACCAAAAAAAATCCTTTCCCAGATAGAGCATACATTTTCAAACAACTTTACAATTTATTTCTATTATCAGATTTGCTTTGTTCTCTTGTTTTTATTTGTTAAAAGAGCAACAATGCACTACTGGGAGCTAGCTGAGCACATTAGGTGAGTCAGTAACAAAAAGCACATATGTGCAGCCACCAATAAGCAGCTAGCTAGCAGTAGTGCAACACTGCTCCTGAACCTACCTAGGGATGCTTTTCAACAAAGAACAACAGAATAAAAAACATAATTTATGCTTGTGGGATATTCTCCTCCCCTACAGGAAGTGGCAGAGAGAGCACCCACAGCAGAGCTGCATATATAGCTCCCCCCTTAGCTCCACCCCCCAGTCATTCGACCAAAGGCTAGGAAGAAAAAGGAGAAACTATAGGGTGCAGTGGTGACTGAAAGTTTAAAAATAAAAATATATATGCCTGTCCTAATAAACAGGGCGGGCCGTGGACTCGATACATCACAAGAGAAATAAATTTATCAGGTAAGCATAAATTATGTTATCTCTTTTAAGATGTATCGAGTCCACGGATTCATCCTTACTTGTGGGATACCAATACCAAAGCTTTAGGACACGGATGAAGGGAGGGACAAGATAGGGACCTTAAACAGAAGGCACCACTGCTTGTAGAACCTTTCTCCCAGAAATAGCCTCCGAAGAAGCAAAAGTATCAAATTTGGAAAATTTGGAAAAAGTATGAAACGAAGACCAAGTCGCCGCATTACAAATCTGTTTAACAGAAGCCTCATTTTTAAAAGCCATGTGGAAGCCACAGCTCTAGTAGAATGAGCAGTAATTCTTTCAGGAGACTGTTGGCCAGCAGTCTCATAAGCCAAACGGATGATGCTTTTCAGCCAAAAGGAAAGAGAGGTAGCCGTAGCCTTCTGACCTCTCCGCTTACCAGAATAAACAACAAAAAATGAAGATGTTTGACGGAAATCTTTAGTTGCTTGTAAGTAGAACTTTAAAGCACAAACCACATCAAGATTGTGCAACAGACGTTCCTTCTTTGAAGAAGGATTAGGACACAGTGAAGGAACAACAATCTCTTGATTGATATTCTTATAAGAAACAACCTTAGGAAGAAACCCAGATTTGGTACGCAAAACCACCTTATCTGCAAGGAAAATAAGATAAGGGGAATCACACTGTAAAGCATATAGCTCAGAAACTCTTCGAGACGCAGAGATAGCTACTAAAAACAAAACTTTCCAAGATAGAAGCTTAATATCCATGGAATGCATAGGTTCAAACGGAACCCCTTGAAGAACTTTAAGAACTAAATTTAGGCTCCATGGCGGAGCAACAGGTTTAAATACAGGCTTGATTCTGACCAAAGCCTGACTAAATGCTCGAACGTCTGGGACATCTGCCAGACTTTTGTGTAGAAGAATAGACAAAGCAGATATTTGTCCTTATAAGGAACTAGCTGATAATCCCTTCTCCAAACCTTCTTAGAGAAAAGACAATATTCTAGGAATCCTAATCTTACTCCACGAGTAACCTTTGGATTCACACCAATAAAGATATTTGCGCCAAATCTTATGATAGATCTTCCTGGTGACAGGCTTTCTAGCCTGAATCAGGGTATCAAAGACCGACTCAGAGAAACCACGCTTTGATAGAATCAGGCGTTCAATCTCCAAGCAGTCAGACGCAGAGAAATTAGATTTGGATGCGTGAAGAGACCTTGGATTAGAAGGTCCTGCCTCATTGGCATTGCTGAGAGATGGCAAGAGTGATCCTCTGCCCATTGGATTATTTTGGTTACCTCCATCATCGCTAGAGAACTCCTTATTCCTCCTTGATGAATACTACTATAGAAGAAATGATCACCTCACCTTTAGCTGCCTTTATGTGAGGTGATCTTCTATAGTAGTTAGTAAAGATAGGGAGAGTAGGTGCTTCAATCTTACTAATATATATCTATAAACGCATAATAATCTATGCAAATCATGTTTCAAGAAATTTGCACTGTGTATATATTACATTAGAATTATAATAGGTAATGCACATTTATTAACAATAAAGATGATAAGAGGTTAATGGAATGGCTGTTTCCCCTTAAATGATTTTTAATAAAAATACTAACATGGAGCATAAATTTAAATTTTGAATTAAAGGTTACAGATTATAAGTAAATTATTGTAACTATTGGTATTTATAATGCACTCGTGTATAACTCAAACTAAAATGAAATATTCTAATATCTGGGTCTGGTACTAGTCTGATATCTGTTTGTCCGTATCTTTTCAGTTATTGAAAATTAATATACTCTTTTTCTTTTTTTCTTTTATACATTGTACTCTGTTTTCTTTATATAGCTGTTTTATATTTTATATAATAGGCAAATACTGTGTATATTAATGTTGATATAAATATCGATTTTAGGTTAGTTTGAATAGTTATTATTACATAGGTTTTATCATATCAAATGTGTTATGAATAAAATAAAGTTTTTATCTTTAATCATTGTGCATTTTTAAGTATGTCTTTTAGCCGTTTTTGAATAAGAGACTAACATACTAACAGGCTAGTTATTGGATGGACGTTTTAGCACCAATGAAATGAGCTCGGCGGCTATTTATTAGCCTGTATTACAAGTTAAGATATTCAACTTTCCTCTTGAGAAAGACCGCACGTTGGCGGTTGAAACGCGTTGAGGTCCATTTTGCACTTCCTGAGGATCCATAGTGCCCCAAAGTGACGTCACCGACATCGGAACTTTCTACACAGCTACTACCATCGGAGTCACGGGTACGGATGCCTGCAAGGGACTGAATTACTGTGTCCCGTAACGATTACCGTGAAGGAATCCTACAGCACTGTTAGGACTCAGATTCACCCCATATGTTTGTGGACGATCCACCTTGGTCATTTGACAAGCTTGTAACAAACGCCTAAATTAAATGTTTACATTGTAAGTGCAATTTGATAGCGTGGTGCGTTTGTTTTTATAAATCTACACTTGAGTCTGCTTGTGCTTGTGTTTTTTCTACAGATCTTATAAGAGGGAAGAGAGAACTCTTTTTTATGTTCACCGTCCACCCGTGAGATCTCAGAAAAGCCAACACAATGGGGCCTAGTTATCAAGCCGTCAACCTCAAATACGCTGGAATTCCGCAGCGTATTTGTGGCGAGGCTGATTCGCCATAGTTATCAAAGGCTACAGACCGGCAAAAGTAGAATTTTGTGACGTAAGCTTCGATCCGCCGGACAGATCGATTCTTACGTCACTCCAGATGTTCTGCACACAAGTACGGCACAATCTGACTACTTTTGCTAGTTATCAAAAAACTAGCAGGTACGCTCGGCACTTTTCCGGCCCAGCATACCTGGTTTTCAAACCGCCACCCTGGAGGCGGCGGATCCCATAGGAATCAATGGGAGTCTGACCATAGCGAAAGTACAAGTTCGCTGCTGCCAGACATCCCATTGATTCCTATGGGAGCTGTCTACACCTAACACCCTAAGATGTACCCCGAGTCTAAACACCCCTAATCTGCCCTACCTACACCGCCGCAACTAAATAAAGTTATTACCCCCTAACCGCCGCTCCCGGAGCCCACCGCCACTATAATAAACATGTTAACCCCTAAACCGCCGCTCCCGGAGCCCACCGCAAGCTACTCTATACATATTAACCCCTAAACCGCCGCTCCCGGAGCCCACCACAACTATAATAAATGTATTAACCCCTAAACCGCCGCTCCCGGACCCTGCCGCAAAATATGTTAAATTTATTAACCCCTAATCTGCCCCCCCTACACCGTCGCCACCTATAATTATTAACCCCTATCCTGCCCCCCACTACACCGCCGCCACTGTAATAAATTTATTAACCCCTAAACCTAAGTCTAACACTAACCCTAACACCCCCCTAACTTAAATATTAATTAAATAAATCTAAATAATATTTCTATTATGAACTAAATTAATCCTATTTAAAACTAAATACTTAACTTTAAAATAAACCCTAATATAGCTACAATATAGATAATAATTATATTGTAGCTATGTTAGGATTTATTTTTATTTTACAGGCAAATTTCAATTTATTTTAACTAGGTACAATAGCTATTAAATAGTTATTAAATATTTAATAGCTTACCTAGCTAAAATAAATAGAAATTAACCTGTAAAATAAAAACTAACCTAAGTTACAATTACACCTAACACTACACTTAAATAAATTATTCCTATTTAAAACTAAATACTTACCTGTAAAATAAACCCTAAGATAGCTACAATATAATTAATAATTACATTGTAGCTATCTTAGGATTTATATTTATTTTACAGGTAACTTTGTATTTATTTTAGCTAGTTAGAATAGTTATTAAATAGTTATTAACTATTTAATAACTACCTAGCTAAAAGAAATACAAAATTACCTGTAAAATAAATCCTAACCTAAGTTACAATTAAACCTAACACTACACTATCATTACATTAATTAAATAAATTAACTACAAATAACTACAATTACATAAACTAACTAAAGTACATAAAATAAAAAAAGCTAAGTTACAAAAAATGAAAAAAATAAGTTACAAACATTTTAAAAATATTACAACAATTTTAAGCTACTTACACCTAATCTAAGCCCCCTAATAAAATAACAAAGCCCCCCAAAATAAAAAAATGCCCTACCCTATTCTAAATTAAAAAAAGTTCAAAGCTCTTTTACCTTACCAGCCCTTAAAAGGACCTTTTGTGGGGCATGCCCTAAAGAATTCAGCTCTTTTGCCTGTAAAAGAAAAATACAACCCCCCCCAACATTAAAACCCACCACCCACATAGCCCTAATCTAACCCAAACCCCCCTTAAAATAACCTAACACTAATCCCCTGAAGATCATCCTACCTTGAGTCGTCTTCACTCAGCCGAGCAGCGATGGAACCGAAGAGGAGACCCGGAGCGGAAGAAGATATCCTCCAAGCGGCGCTGAAGAAGTCTTCCATCCGGGCGATGTCATCTTCCAAGAGGCGCTGAAGAAGTCTTCTATCCGGGCGATGTCATCTTCCAAGCGGGGTCTTCAATCTTCATCCCGCCGACGTGGAACATCCTTCTTTACCGACGGACTACCGACGAATGAAGGCTCCTTTAAGGGACGTCATCCAAGATGGCGTCCCTTCAATTCCGATTGGCTGATAGGATTCTATCAGCCAATCGGAATTAAGGTAGGAAAAATCTGATTAGCTGATTGAATCAGCCAATCAGATTCAAGTTCAATCCGATTGGCTGATCCAATCAGCCAATCAGATTGAGCTCGCATTCTATTGGCTGTTCCGATCAGCCAATAGAATGCGAGCTCAATCTGATTGGCTGAAAATTAAATTAATTTAATGATAGTGTAGTGTTAGGTTTAATTGTAACTTAGGTTAGGATTTATTTTACAGGTAATTTTGTATTTCTTTTAGCTAGGTAGTTAATAACTATTTAATAACTATTCTAACTAGCTAAAATAAATACAAAGTTACCTGTAAAATAAATATAAATCCTAAGATAGCTACAATGTAATTATTAATTATATTGTAGCTATCTTAGGGTTTATTTTACAGGTAAGTATTTATTTTTAAATAGGAATAATTTATTAAAGTATAGTGTAGTGTTAGGTGTAATTGTAACTTAGGTTAGTTTTTATTTTACAGGTTAATTTCTCTTTATTTTAGCTAGGTAGCTATTAAATAGTTAATAACTATTTAATAGCTATTGTACCTAGTTAAAATAAATTGAAATTTGCCTGTAAAATAAAAATAAATCCTAAGATAGCTACAATATAATTATTATTTATATTGTAGCTATCTTAGGGTTTATTTTAAAGGTAAGTATTTAGTTTTAAATAGGATTAATTTAGTTCATAATAGAAATATTATTTAGATTTATTTAATTAATATTTAAGTTAGGGGGGTGTTAGGGTTAGTGTTAGACTTAGGTTTAGGGGTTAATAATTTTATTACAGTGGCGGCGGTGTAGTGGGGGGCAGGATAGGGGTTAATAAATGTATTATAGGTGGCGGCGGTGTAGTGGGGGCAGGATAGGGGTTAATAAATTTAATATAGGTTGCGGCGGGTTCAGGGAGCGGCGGTTTAGGGGTTAAACTAATTAGTTGCGGCGAGGTGCGGGATCAGCAGGATAGGGGTTAATAACTTTATTATAGGGGGCGACGGTATAGGGGGGGGCAGGATAGGGGTTACTAGGTATAATGTAGGTGGCAGCGGTGTCCGGGAGCGGCGGTTTAGGGGTTAATACATTTATAAGAGTTGCGGCGGGGTCTAGGAGTGGCGGTTTAGGGGTTAGTAACTTTATTTAGTTGTGGGGGGCTCCGGTATAGGGGGTAGAACAGTGTAGTTTAGTGTGGGTGCTTAGTGACAAGCTAGCAAGAAAGCTGTAAAAAAACCGAAGAGCAGCGAGATCGGATGAGTGATAACTCTCACAGTCCGCTGCTCATCGCCCCGTACTTGGTGCGCAGCTTTTTGACAGCTTTTTTGATAACTTAGGCGAATTTTTGCAGGTCCGCGGATGCGATGTGAGGCGAGCTTAGGCGGGCGTATTGGGCCGGCGAAGGCAGGAAAAGTAGACACGTTGATAACTACCCCCCAATGTCCGTATGAGACTTGGATAGCTGGAAAGTTGACGCCTGAAATAAGATGTCGTCTAGATAAGGCGCCATTGCTATTCCCCGTGGTCGTAGAACCACCAGAAGGGACTCTAGCAAACTTGTGAAAATTCTGTGAATAGGGATGTGTAAATATGCATCCTTTAAGTCCACGGTGGTCATATATTGACCCTCCTGGATCAGAGGTAGAATAGACCGAATAGTCTCCATCTTGAATGATGGAACTTTAAGGAACTTGTTTAGAATGTTGAGATCCAAGATTGATCTGAAAGTTCCCTCTTTTTTGGAAACCACAAACAGGTTTGAGTAAAAACCTAGCCCCTGTTCCTCTTTTGGGATTGGGCGGATCACCCCCATGGTATGTAGGTCTTCTACACAGCGTACAGACAATCGAGAAATGTGAAAAGTCCCCCTTGGAAGAGAGCCTTTGAATTCCAGAAAATATCCCTGGGACACAATTTCTAAAACCCAGGGATCGTGAACATCTCTTGCCCAAGCCTGAGCGAAGAGAGAGAGTCTGCCCCTACTAGAGCCGGTCCTGGATCGGGGGCTACCCCTTCATGCTGTCTTAGAGGCAGCTGCAGGCTTCTTGGCCTGTTTACCCTTGTTCCAAGCCTGGTTAGGTCACCAGACTGACTTGGATTGGGCAAAATTCCCCTCTTGCTTTGCAGCAGAGGAAGCTGAAGCGGGACCACTCTTGAAATTCCAAAAGGAACGAAAATTATTTTGTTTGGTCCTCATCTTATTTGATCTATCCTGAGGGAGGGCATGACCTTTCCCTCCAGTGATGTCTGAAATAATCTCTTTCAGTTCAGGCCCGAATAGGGTCTTTCCTTTGAAAGGGATGTTCAAAAGTTTAGTTTTAGATGACACATCAGCAGACCAGGATTTAAGCCATAACGCCCTGCGTGCTAAAATGGCAAAACCTGAATTCTTTGCCACTAATTTAGCCAGTTGAAAAGCGGCATCTGTAATAAAAGAATTAGCCAATTTAAGGGCCTTAATTCTGTCCAAAATTTCTTCTAATGGAGTCTCCATCTGAAGAGCCTCTTCTAGAGCCTCAAACCAGAAAGCAGCTGCAGTAGTTGCAGGAACAATGCACGCAATAGGTTGAAGAAGAAAACCTTGATGAACAAAAATTTTCTTCAGGAGACCCTCTAATTTTTTATCCACAGGATCTTTGAAAGCACAACTGACTTCAATAGGTATAGTTGTACGCTTAGACAGAGTAGAAATAGCTCCCTCCACCTTAGGAACTGTCTGCCACGAGTCCCGCATGGTGTCAGATATGGGAAACATTTTCTTAAAAACAGGAGGGGGAATGAACGGAATACCTGGTCTATCCCACTCCTTAGCAATAATATTCACAATCCTCTTAGGGACTGGAAAAAAACATCAGTGTAAACAGGAACCTCTAAGTATTTATCCATCTTACACAATTTCTCTGGGACCACTATAGGGTCACAATCATCTAGAGCCTCTAATACCTCCCTGAGCAATAAACGGAGGTGTTCAAGCTTAAATTTAAAGGCCGTCATATCAGAATCTGTCTGAGGAAGCGTCTTTCCTGAATCAGAAATTTCTCCCTCAGATAACAAATCCCTCACCCCTACCTCAGAGCATTGTGAGGGATTTGTTATATCAGATACGGCTACTAAAGCGTCAGACGGCTCAGCATTTTTCCTTAACCCAGAGCTGTCCCGCTTTCCTTGAAAACCAGGCAGTAAGGATAAAACCTCTGTGAGGGTTGTATTCATAACTGTGGCCATGTCTTGTAAAATAAATGAATTCGACGCACTACAGGTACTTGGCGTCACTTGTGCGGGCGTTACTGGTTGTGACACTTGGGGAGAGCTAGATGCTAAACCCTCATTTACTTCTGACTGAGAATCATCTATTGCTCTATTTTTAAGTGCTAATATATGTTCTTTATACTTTATAGACATATCAGTACAATTGGGACACATTCTAAGAGGGGGTACCACAATGGCTTCCAAACATATTGAACAGGATTTTCCTTGGTGTCAAGACATGTTAAACAGGCTAGTAATGTAACAAGCAAGCTTGGAAAACACTGTAATCAAAGTAAATAACACTTAGAAATAAAACGGTACTGTGCCTTTAATAGAAAAAAAGCTGCACAAATTCTGCAAAACAGTGTAAAAAAGCAGTAAACATAACTAAATTTTGACAGTAGTATCATATAACCTTAGTAACTTTGCACAGCTATGCAAATAAACAATTAACCCCTTAATGGCAAAACCGGATTGAAAAACCATCAAAACCAGTAAAAAACAGAATTTATGCTTACCTGATAAATTACTTTCTCCAACGGTGTGTCCGGTCCACGGCGTCATCCTTACTTGTGGGATATTCTCTTCCTCAACAGGAAATGGCAAAGAGTCCCAGCAAAGCTGGTCACATGATCCCTCCTAGGCTCCGCCCACCCCAGTCATTCGACCGACGGACAGGAGGAAATATATATAGGAGAAACCATATGATACCGTGGTGACTGTAGTTAGAGAAAATAATTCATCAGACCTGATTAAAAAACCAGGGCGGGCCGTGGACCGGACACACCGTTGGAGAAAGTAATTTATCAGGTAAGCATAAATTCTGTTTTCTCCAACATTGGTGTGTCCGGTCCACGGCGTCATCCTTACTTGTGGGAACCAATACCAAAGCTTTAGGACACGGATGAAGGGAGGGAGCAAATCAGGTCACCTAAATGGAAGGCACCACGGCTTGCAAAACCTTTCTCCCAAAAATAGCCTCCGAAAAAGCAAAAGTATCAAATTTGTAAAATTTGGCAAAAGTGTGCAGTGAAGACCAAGTCGCTGCCTTACATATCTGGTCAACAGAAGCCTCGTTCTTGAAGGCCCATGTGGAAGCCACAGCCCTAGTGGAGTGAGCTGTGATTCTTTCAGGAGACTGCCGTCCGGCAGTCTCATAAGCCAATCGGATAATGCGTTTAAGCCAAAAGGAAAGAGAGGTAGAAGTCGCTTTTTGACCTCTCCTTTTACCAGAATAAACAACAAACAAGGAAGATGTTTGTCTGAAATCTTTAGTAGCCTCTAAATAGAATTTTAGAGCACGGACTACGTCCAAATTGTGTAACAAACGTTCCTTCTTTGAAACTGGATTCGGACACAAAGAAGGTACAACTATCTCCTGGTTAATATTTTTGTTGGAAACAACTTTCGGAAGAAAACCAGGCTTAGTACGCAAAACCACCTTATCTGCATGGAACACCAGATAGGGCGGAGAACACTGCAGAGCAGATAACTCTGAAACTCTTCTAGCAGAAGAAATTGCAACCAAAAACAAAACTTTCCAAGATAATAACTTAATATCTACGGAATGTAAGGGTTCAAACGGAACCCCTTGAAGAACTGAAAGAACTAGATTTAGACTCCAGGGAGGAGTCAAAGGTCTGTAAACAGGCTTGATCCTAACCAGAGCCTGAACAAATGCTTGAACATCTGGCACAGCTGCCAGTCTTTTGTGAAGTAAAACAGATAAAGCAGAGATCTGTCCCTTCAGAGAACTTGCAGATAATCCTTTCTCCAAACCTTCTTGTAGAAAGGATAGAATCTTAGGAATTTTTATCTTGTTCCATGGGAATCCTTTAGATTCACACCAACAGATATATTTTTTCCATATTTTATGGTAAATTTTTCTAGTTACAGGCTTTCTAGCCTGAATCAGAGTATCTATTACAGAATCTGAAAACCCACGCTTTGATAAAATCAAGCGTTCAATCTCCAAGCCGTCAGTTGGAGGGAAACCAGATTCGGATGTTCGAATGGACCCTGAACAAGAAGGTCCTGTCTCAAAGGTAGCTTCCATGGTGGAGCCGATGACATATTCACCAGGTCTGCATACCAAGTCCTGCGTGGCCACGCAGGAGCTATCAAGATCACCGAGGCCCTCTCCTGATTGATCCTGGCTACCAGCCTGGGGATGAGAGGAAACGGTGGGAATACATAAGCTAGGTTGAAGGTCCAAGGTGCTACTAGTGCATCTACTAGGGTCGCCTTGGGATCCCTGGATCTGGACCCGTAGCAAGGAACCTTGAAGTTCTGACGAGACGCCATCAGATCCATGTCTGGAATGCCCCATAATTGAGTTATTTGGGCAAAGATTTCCGGATGGAGTTCCCACTCCCCCGGATGGAATGTCTGACGACTCAGAAAATCCGCTTCCCAATTTTCCACTCCTGGGATGTGGATCGCAGACAAGTGGCAGGAGTGATCCTCCGCCCATTGAATTATCTTGGTCACTTCTTTCATCGCCAGGGAACTCCTTGTTCCCCCCTGATGATTGATATATGCAACTGTCGTCATGTTGTCTGACTGAAACCTTATGAATTTGGCCTTTGCTAGTTGAGGCCAAGCTCTGAGAGCATTGAATATCGCTCTCAGTTCCAGAATGTTTATCGGGAGAAGACACTCTTCCCGAGACCATAGACCCTGAGCTTTCAGGGATTCCCAGACCGCACCCCAGCCCACTAGACTGGCGTCGGTCGTGACAATGACCCACTCTGGCCTGCGGAAGCTCATTCCCTGGGACAGATGGTCCAGGGTCAGCCACCAACGGAGTGAATCTCTGGTCTTTTGATCTACTTGAATCGTCGGAGACAAGTCTGTATAATCCCCATTCCACTGTCTGAGCATGCACAGTTGTAATGGTCTTAGATGAATTCGTGCAAAAGGAACTATGTCCATTGTTGCAACCATCAATCCTATTACTTCCATGCACTGCGCTATGGAAGGACGAGGAACAGAATGAAGTACTTGACAAGAGCTTAGAAGTTTTGATTTTCTGACCTCTGTCAGAAAAATCCTCATTTCTAAGGAATCTATTATTGTTCCCAAGAAGGGAACTCTTGTTGACGGGGACAGAGAACTTTTTTCTTTGTTCACCTTCCATCCGTGAGATCTGAGAAAGGCTAGGACGATGTCCGTATGAGCCTTTGCTTTTGACAGGGACGACGCTTGAATCAGGATGTCGTCCAAGTAAGGTACTACTGCAATGCCCCTTGGTCTTAGAACCGCTAGAAGGGACCCTAGTACCTTTGTGAAAATCCTTGGAGCAGTGGCTAATCCAAATGGAAGTGTCACAAACTGGTAATGCTTGTCCAGAAAAGCGAACCTTAGGAACTGATGTTCCTTGTGGATAGGAATATGTAGGTACGCATCCTTTAAATCCACGGTAGTCATAAATTGATTTTCCTGGATAGTAGGTAGGATCGTTCGAATAGTTTCCATTTTGAACGATGGTACCCTGAGAAATTTGTTTAGGATCTTTAGATCCAAAATTGGTCTGAATGTTCCCTCTTTTTTGGGAACTATGAACAGATTGGAATAAAATCCCATTCCTTGTTCTCTTATTGGAACTGGATGTATCACTCCCATCTTTAACAGGTCTTCTACACAATGTAAGAATGCCTGTCTCTTTATTTGGTTTGAAGATAATTGAGACCTGTGGAACCTTCCCCTTGGGGGTAGTTCCTTGAATTCCAGGAGATAACCTTGAGAAACTATTTCTAGCGCCCAAGGATCCTGAACATCTCTTGCCCAAGCCTGAGCAAAGAGAGAAAGTCTGCCCCCCACTAGATCCGGTCCCGGATCGGGGGCTATCCCTTCATGCTGTTTTGGTAGCAGTGGTAGGCTTCTTGGCCTGCTTACCCTTGTTCCAGCCTTGCATTGGTTTCCAGGCTGGTTTGGGTTGTGAAGTATTACCCTCTTGCTTAGAGGATACAGAATTAGAGACTGGTCTGTTTCTGCGAAAGGGACGAAAATTAGGCTTATTTTTAGCCTTAAAAGACCTATCCTGTGGGAGGGCGTGGCCCTTTCCCCCAGTGATGTCTGAAATAATCTCTTTCAAATCAGGTCCAAATAATGTTTTACCTTTGAAAGGAATGTTAAGCAATTTTGTCTTGGAAGACACATCCGCTGACCAAGACTTTAGCCAAAGCGCTCTGCGCGCCACGACAGCAAACCTAGAATTTTTCACCGCTAATCTAGCTAATTGCAAAGCGGCATCTAAAACAAAAGAGTTAGCCAATTTAAGTGCTTGAACTCTGTCCATAACCTCCTCATACGAAGATTCTTTACTGAACGATTTTTCTAGTTCCTCGAACCAGAAACACGCTGCCGTAGTGACAGGAACAATGCATGAAATTGGTTGTAGAAGGTAACCTTGCTGTACAAAAATATTTTTAAGCAAACCCTCTAATTTCTTATCCATAGGATCTTTGAAAGCACAACTATCTTCGATAGGAATAGTAGTGCGTTTGTTTAGAGTAGAAACCGCCCCCTCGACCTTGGGGACTGTCTGCCATAAGTCCTTTCTGGGGTCGACTATAGGAAATAATTTCTTAAATATAGGGGGGGGAACAAAAGGTATGCCGGGCCTTTCCCACTCTTTATTTACTATGTCCGCCACCCGCTTGGGTATAGGAAAAGCGTCGGGGGGCACCGGAACCTCTAGAAACTTGTCCATCTTACATAATTTCTCTGGAATGACCAAATTGTCACAATCATCCAGAGTAGATAACACCTCCTTAAGCAGTGTGCGGAGATGTTCTAATTTAAATTTAAATGTCACAACATCAGGTTCAGCTTGATGAGAAATTTTTCCTGAATCTGAAATTTCTCCATCAGACAAAACCTCCCTCATGGCCCCTTCAGATTGGTGTGAGGGTATGTCAGAACAGTTATCATCAGCGTCCTCTTGCTCTTCAGTGTTTAAAACAGAGCAATCGCGCTTTCTCTGATAAGTAGGCATTTTGGATAAAAGATTTGCTATGGAGTTATCCATTACAGCCGTTAATTGTTGCATGGTAATAAGTATTGGCGCACTAGATGTACTAGGGGCCTCCTGTGTGGGCATAACTGGTGTAGACACAGTAGGGGATGATGTAGTATCATGTTTACTCCCCTCATTTGAGGAATCATCTTGGGCAATATCATTATCTGTGGCATTACTGTCCTTACTTTGTTTGGACACTATGGCACAATTATCACATAAATTTAAATGGGGAGACACATTGGCTTTCATACATATAGAACATAGCTTATCTGATGGTACAGACATGTTAAACAGGCTTAAACTTGTCAACAAAGCACAAAAAACGTTTTAAAATAAAACCGTTACTGTCACTTTAAATTTCAAACTGAAAACACTTTATTACTGAATATGTGAAAAAGTATGAAGGAATTGTTCAAAATTCACCAAAATTTCACCACAGTGTCTTAAAGCATTAAAAGTATTGCACACCAAATTTCAGAGCTTTAACCCTTAAATTAACGGAACCGGAGCCGTTTTTACATTTAACCCCTATACAGTCCCAGAATGAGGCTCTGTCTATAACTAGAAAGGCCCCCATCTGAAAAAGGTGTCCAACACAGTGCCTGCTGTTTTTCTAAACGTTCCCCAAGATTATAATACCAATAATTAGTTAGAATCTGCATAATATGCCTAGTAAAGCAATCGTTTTAGCCCAGAAAAATGTCTACCAGTTTTTAAGCCCTTTTTGAAGCCCTTTATTCTTTTATGTTTAACTAAGAAAATGGCTTACCGGTCCCCATGAGGGGAAATGACAGCCTTCCAGCATTACATGGTCTTGTTAGAAATATGGCTAGTCATACCTTAAGCAGAAAAGACTGCTAACTGTTTCCCCCAACTGAAGTTACTTCATCTCAACAGTCCTGTGTGGAAACAGCAATCGATTTTAGTTACTGTCTGCTAAAATCATCTTCCTCTTACAAACAGAAATCTTCATCCTTTTCTGTTTCAGAGTAAATAGTACATACCAGCACTATTTTAAAATAACAAGCACTTGATAGAAGAATAAAACTACATTTAAACACCAAAAAACTCTTAACCATCTCCGTGGAGATGTTGCCTGTGCAACGGCAAAGAGAATGACTGGGGTGGGCGGAGCCTAGGAGGGATCATGTGACCAGCTTTGCTGGGACTCTTTGCCATTTCCTGTTGGGGAAGAGAATATCCCACAAGTAAGGATGACGCCGTGGACCGGACACACCAATGTTGGAGAAAAGACTTTCAGCACTTTGCCACAGTTCTGCTGTGGCTCCTACCTGCCCTTCAGAACAATTTGTGGGGAAAAAAAAACTTCTTTTACAGCCCTCAAACACGGCAGGAACCTCTGGAGAAGCAGTTAGAAGTCTCAGAGGAAAAGAAACTGCACGACTGAGGCGCAAAAATAGGCCCCTCCCACCTCACACAATGTTTTGAGGCCTAACAGACAAACACTAGAGTGTCTCTAAATTAACCATGTGGGTTAGAAAGCTCAAAAACAAGCCACAATGACCCCTTTAGTCCCTTCAAAAAAACATTCTAATTACATCATTCACTGAATAAACAAAAACGTTTTTACCAAACAGTGTCACCAGTAACTAATGAGCCCTTCATGCAAGCTGAAATTCCTAGCCAAGTGTCTGAATACAGCTTACCCTTCCTTCATGGGGATATTGCCAGCCTTTTCTAGAAATAACATAGTCTGTCTAGAAAAAAAATAGACTGAACATTCCTTAATGCAGTTTAGCCTGCAAACTGTTCCCCCAACTGAAGTTTTTCTGTACTCTTCAGCCCTTGTGAGAACAGCAGTGGATCTTAGTTACAAAGTGCTAAGATCATCATCCTCCTTGCAGAAATCTTCATCCCTTTTCTGTCAGAGAGTAAATAGTACACACCGGTACCATTTAAAAATAACAAACGTTTGCTTGAGAAAATAAAAACCTAACATTTTTGTCACCACAATCCTCTTTGCCCTTCCTAGCAGTTAAGCAGGCAGAGAGAATGACTGGGGGTGGAGCTAAGGTGGGAGCTATATAGGCAGCTCTGCTGTGGGTGCTCTCTCTGCCACTTCCTGTAGGGGAGGAGAATATCCCACAAGTAAGGATGAATCCGTGGACTATCTTACAAGAGAAAGTACTACTAATGGCACTGAATGACACATACATGCTCTTATTGAAGATGTACAAATGTGACAAAGAGTAAATGTTGGGGGTACAATCTATAAAATGGGCAAATAAAAAGAATTATTGTGCTTTTTATTGTGACGGAGAAAGACTCTTAAAGGAAAAAAAAAAAAAAGGTTCCTGGATGCTCTATTTATAATTGTATAATAAATGATTTGTGAACCTTTATCACATTTTTAGGGATGATGCAATATAAAGAAAATGCAATACATCATCAGGTCTTTCAAAATGTATCCATCTATGATGTGTTGCTTAGTGACAGACTTTGAAAAGGGGCTCATAAATGAACTCTACATATTTCCTAATGTGCTTTTTATTGCTTTGAGACTTATTTAACTCAAAGAACAATATAGTTCTTATTGTTTACTATGTTTTTTCTGTTCATATGAAGCATATTTAGGCTATTTTAACCTATGTAATATTTCACAGCCTTTCTTTTAGAGGTCAAGCAGCCTTCAATTTGTCCTGAGTCAGAAAACATTGTTTATTTTGTACATCCTGGTTTTAATTCTGATGTGCTTTTTAGTTGTTTTTTATTAAAAAAAAAAACATAAAATATTATGGCTTTAATTTCAAGTATTTGAAATTTCCAATTACATATTAAAAATTTGCAAAATAAAGAGTTCTAAGTTTTCTTTTCTTTTTCATGTTATCTACCAAAAAGGCAAAAAAACTAACAAACCCATAAACAAAATACAAGCTAGGGTTCATTTTACTGTCATTCTATATCTAGGGTAAAAATGCCAAAATGACACAACCAATCTGCTGGCATTCCCCCTTTGGGGCTACAACATACTCCTTACTTTCATTGGTAGTGATTGTAGTGCTTAAAGGGACATTAAACACTAAATACATGCTAGATAGAATGATACATTCAAAGAAAAGATTAGTCCATGACTAACATGTAGATATATTTTTTAAGTTTCATTAGTTGTTTAAAAAGTG
Organism: Bombina bombina; assembly: GCF_027579735.1. Lineage (NCBI taxonomy): Eukaryota > Metazoa > Chordata > Amphibia > Anura > Bombinatoridae > Bombina > Bombina bombina. The sequence goes on from NC_069502.1 coordinate 588,223,718, forward strand.
ACAAAATAAGTGTAAAGTTTTAGGCCTAGATTTAGAGTTCGGCGGTAGCCGTCAAAACCAGCGTTAGAGGCTCCTAACGCTGGTTTTGGCCGCCCGCTGGTATTTGGAGTCAGTGATTAAAGGGTCTAACGCTCACTTTGCAGCCGCGACTTTTCCATACCGCAGATCCCCCTACGCCATTTGCGTAGCCTATCTTTTCAATGGGATCTTTCTAACGCCGGTATTTAGAGTCGTTTCTGCAGTGAGCGTTAGAGCTCTAACGACAAGATTCCAGCCGCCTGAAAATAGCAGGAGTTAAGAGCTTTCTGGCTAACGCCGGTTTATAAAGCTCTTAACTACTGTACCCTAAAGTACACTAACACCCATAAACTACCTATGTACCCCTAAACCGAGCTCCCCCCACATCGCCGCCACTCGATTAAAAATTTTAACCCCTAATCTGCCGACCGCCACCTACGTTATACTTATGTACCCCTAATCTGCTGCCCCTAACACCGCCGACCCCTGTATTACATTTATTAACCCCTAATCTGCCGCCCCCGCTATCGCTGACCCCTGCATTACACTTTTAACCCCTAATCTTCCGCTCCGTAAACCGCCGCAACCTACGTTATCCCTATGTACCCCTAATCTGCTGCCCTAACATCGCCGACCCCTATGTTATATTTATTAACCCCTAATCTGCCCCCCACAACGTCGCCGACACCTACCTACACTTATTAACCCCTAATCTGCCGAGCGGAGCTCACCGCTATTCTAATAAATGTATTAACCCCTAAAGCTAAGTCTAACCCTAACACTAACACCCCCCTAACTTAAATATAATTTACATATAACGAAATAAATTAACTCTTATTAAATAAATTAATCCTATTTAAAGCTAAATACTTACCTGTAAAATAAATCCTAATATAGCTACAATATAAATTATAATTATATTATAGCTATTTTAGGATTAATATTTATTTTACAGGCAACTTGGTATTTATTTTAACTAGGTACAATAGCTATTAAATAGTTAAGAACTATTTAATAGTTACCTAGTTAAAATAATTACAAATTTACCTGTAAAATAAATCCTAACCTAAGATATAATTAAACCTAACACTACCCTATCAATAAAATAATTAAATAAACTACCTACAATTACCTACAATTAACCTAACACTACACTATCAATAAATTCAATAAACACAATTGCTACAAATAAATACAATTAAATAAACTAGCTAAAGTACAAAAAATAAAAAAGAACTAAGTTACAGAAAATAAAAAAATATTTACAAACATAAGAAAAATATTACAAGAATTTTAAACTAATTACACCTACTCTAAGCCCCCTAATAAAATAACAAAGCCCCCCAAAATAAAAAATTCCCTACCCTATTCTAAATTAAAAAAGTTACAAGCTCTTTTACCTTACCAGCCCTGAACAGGGCCCTTTGCGGGGCATGCCCCAAGGATTTCAGCTCTTTTGCCTGTAAAAAAAAACATACAATACCCCCCCCCAACATTACAACCCACCACCCACATACCCCTAATCTAACCCAAACCCCCCTTAAATAAACCTAACACTAAGCCCCTGAAGATCTTCCTACCTTGTCTTCACCATCCAGGTTCACCGATCCGTCCTGAAGAGCTCCTCCGATGTCCTGATCCAAGCCCAAGCGGGGGCTGAAGAGGTCCATGATCCGGTCAAAGTCTTCATCCAAGCGGGGCAGAAGAGGATCTTCCATCCGATTGAAGTCATCATCCAGGCGGCATCTTCTATGGTCTTCCATCCGGAGCGAAGCGGCAGGATCCTGAAGACCTCCAGCGCGGAACATCCATCCGGACCGACGACTGAACGACGAATGACTGTTCCTTTAAGGGACGTCATCCAAGATGGCGTCCCTCGAATTCCGATTGGCTGATAGGATTCTATCAGCCAATCGGAATTAAGGTAGGAATTTTCTGATTGGCTGATGGAATCAGCCAATCAGAATCAAGTTCAATCCGATTGGCTGATCCAATCAGCCAATCAGATTGAGCTCGCATTCTATTGGCTGTTCCGATCAGCCAATAGAATGCAAGCTCAATCTGATTGGCTGATTGGATCAGCCAATCGGATTGAACTTGATTCTGATTGGCTGATTCCATCAGCCAATCAGAAAATTCCTACCTTAATTCCGATTGGCTGATAGAATCCTATCAGCCAATCGGAATTCGAGGGACGCCATCTTGGATGACGTCCCTTAAAGGAACCGTCATTCGTCGGGAGACATCGGAAGAAGAGGATGGATCCGCGTCGCCTGCTTCAAGATGGACCCGCTCCGCACCGGATGGAAGAAGATCGAAGATGCCGCTTGGAGAAGATGTTTGCCGGTCCGGATGTCCTCTTCTTGCCGGATAGGAGGAAGACTTTGGACCCTCTTCTGGACTTCTTCAGTGGATGTCTAGCCCCCGCTTGGGTTGGATGAAGATACCTGGATGGTGAAGACAAGGTAGGAAGATCTTCAGGGGATTAGTGTTAGGTTTATTTAAGGGGGGTTTGGGTTAGATTAGGGGTATGTGGGTGGTGGGTTGTAATGTTGGGGGGGGGGTATTGTATGTTTTTTTTTACAGGCAAAAGAGCTGAACTTCTTGGGGCATGCCCCGCAAAGGGCCCTGTTCAGGGCTGGTAAGGTAAAAGAGCTTGTAACTTTTTTAATTTAGAATAGGGTAGGGAATTTTTTATTTTGGGGGGCTTTGTTATTTTATTAGGGGGCTTAGAGTAGGTGTAATTAGTTTAAAATTGTTGTAATATTTTTCTTATGTTTGTAAATATTTTTTTATTTTCTGTAACTTAGTTCTTTTTTATTTTTTGTACTTTAGCTAGTTTATTTAATTGTATTTATTTGTAGAAATTGTGTTTATTGAATTTATTGATAGTGTAGTGTTAGGTTAATTGTAGGTAATTGTAGGTAGTTTATTTAATTATTTTATTGATAGGGTAGTGTTAGGTTTAATTATATCTTAGGTTAGGATTTATTTTACAGGTAAATTTGTAATTATTTTAACTAGGTAGCTATTAAATAGTTATTAACTATTTAATAGCTATTGTACCTGGTTAAAATAAATACCAAGTTGCCTGTAAAATAAATATTAATCCTAAAATAGCTATAATATAATTATAATTTATATTGTAGCTATATTAGGATTTATTTTACAGGTAAGTATTTAGCTTTAAATAGGATTAATTTATTTAATAAGAGTTAATTTATTTCGTTATATGTAAATTATATTTAAGTTAGGGGGGTGTTAGTGTTAGGGTTAGACTTAGCTTTAGGGGTTAATACATTTATTAGAATAGCGGTGAGCTCCGATCGGAAGATTAGGGGTTAATAATTGAAGGTAGGTGTCGGCGATGTTAGGGAGGGCAGATTAGGGGTTAATACCATTTATGATAGGGTTAGTGAGGCGGATTAGGGGTTAATAACTTTATTATAGTAGCGCTCAGGTCCGCTCGGCAGATTAGGGGTTAATAAGTGTAGGTAGGTGTCGGCGACGTTGTGGGGGGCAGATTAGGGGTTAATAAATATAACATAGGGGTCGGCGATGTTAGGGCAGCAGATTAGGGGTACATAGGGATAACGTAGGTTGCGGCGGTTTACGGAGCGGCAGATTAGGGGTTAAAAGTGTAATGCAGGGGTCAGCGATAGCGGGGTCGGCAGATTAGGGGTTAATAAGTGTAAGGTTAGGGGTGTTTAGACTCGGGGTACATGTTAGAGTGTTAGGTGCAGACGTAGGAAGTGTTTTCCCATAGGAAACAATGGGGCTGCGTTAGGAGCTGAACGCTGCTTTTTTGCAGGTGTTAGGTTTTTTTTCAGCTCAAACAGTCCCATTGTTTCCTATGGGGGAATCGTGCACGAGCACGTTTTTGATGCCGGCCGCGTCCGTAAGCAACTCTGGTATCGAGAGTTGCATTTGCGGTAAAAATGCCCTACGCTCCTTTTTTGGAGCCTAACGCAGCATTTGTTTTAACTCTCGATACCAGAGTTAAATTTATGGTGCGGCCAGAAAAAAGCCCGCGGAGCGTTAACAGCCCTTTTACCGCCGAACTCTAAATCTAGGCCCAAGTGTCTATAAAACACTGGGAGCTGCCATATTGTAACTTGTGTTACCTTCTCTACTGTGGCCAATTAGAGACCGTTATAAATAGGTCACTATAGTGTACAGCCAATGGTTGTGCTGGATTTTACAGTGTTCTGCACTTCCATTTCTAACAGGAACTGAAAAGCTCACAATTTCAGAATGGAATTACAGGCAAAGACGACAAAATAAATAATGAAAGTATATTGCAGAGTTGTTTTATATATACAATTTATCATTTTATATTACCATCTCAAAGTGTTTAATGTCCCTTTAATAAATTATTTATTTTGGATGCATAGTATAGCTCAGCAAATTCTTGCTGTATATTATAAATGTAAAAGAAAAAAGTAATTTTAATCATTCTTTAATGGCCTTTAAATTAAAAATAATAAGTGAAGCATGGGCACTTGAGCTCATTTTTTTAAAAAAAAGATTAGCACTTATTTGGGTGAATATTGTCAAGAAGGTTCACCACCACTGTCATAGGGTGACTGGATGGATTACATAAAAAATAAACAGTGTGTCTAATCAGTGATTTACTACCATTAGTTTTACTGAATGAAATAAAAAAACGACTGGATCCTATGACCATACCGACATGCATGAAATGATTAAATACAATACCTTGGTTTCTTCTAACTGCATGGCATCCAGCAAGTAGTGCAGAAGCTCCTGGCTGTCCTGTTGCTGAAACGTTTTAAACCGAGGGGCCCTGTGAATCACACAAAGTCATGCCAGTTACATGTGTTAAATCAATGAATAGACAGGCAACGTTTTTAGCCTAAAATAACACATAAGTCTTATATTCCAAAAGAATTTGTGCTTAGAATCTGTTCCATACTATATCTATGCAGCAAAGCCCAGCTATTCCTTTTTACATCCTATTTTTTACCTACTCTTCAACTCTTAATTAGGTGTTAATCGCAATTTGTATTTGATCATTATCTGCATGTCAACTGCTGCAGCAATTGTCAATGCCAACATCAACCATTTTGATTGTGTATCACTTTTTACATTATCGGTTTGGTTAAAATAAGCCCTTCTGTTTTACTGATCACAATTCAAATTCTGGATACACATTTACAAGGCCATTTTTCACTTACTGAATTCCACAGCTAAAAGGACTAGATAAACCTAGGTCATTCAAAGCAGTTATACTTAAAGGGTTAGTAAACCCATTTTTTTCTTTCATGATTCAGATAGACCATGTAATTTTAAACAACTTTATAATTTACGCCTATTATCAATTTTTCTTTGTTCTCTTGCTATCTTTATTTGAAAAAACATAATTTATGCTTACCTGATAAATTTATTTCTCTTGTAGTGTGTTCAGTCCACGGGTCATCCATTACTTATGGTATATATTCTCCTTCCCAACAGGAAGTTGCAAGAGGATCACCCAAGCAGAGCTGCTATATAGCTCCTCCCCTCACATGTCATATCCAGTCATTCGACCGAAACAAGACGAGAAAGGAGAAACTATAAGGTGCAGTGGTGACTGTAATTATAATTTTAAAATTTAGAACCTGCCTTAAAAAGACAGGGCGGGCCATGGACTGAACACACTACAAGAGAAATAAATTTATCAGGTAAGCATAAATTATGTTTTCTCTTGTTAAGTGTGTTCAGTCCACGGGTCATCCATTACTTATGGGATACCAATACCAAAGCTAAGTACACGGATGATGGGAGGGACAAGGCAGGAACATTAAACAGAAGGAACCACTGCCTGTAGAACCTTTCTCCCAAAACCAGCCTCCGAAGAAGCGAAAGTGTCAAATTTGGAAAATTTGGAAAAAGTATGAAGTGAAGACCAAGTTGCAGCCTTGCAAATCTGTTCAACAGAGGCCTCATTCTTAAAGGCCCAGGTGGAAGCCACAGCTCTAGTGGAATGAGCTGTAATTCTTTCAGGAGGCTGCTGTCCAGCAGTCTCATAGGCTAAACGTATTATGCTACGAAGCCAAAAAGAGAGAGAGGTAGCCGAAGCCTTTTGACCTCTCCTCTGTCCAGAGTAAACGACAAACAGAGAAGAAGTTTGTCTAAAATCTTTAGTTGCCTGCAAGTAGAACTTCAGAGCACGGACCACGTCTAGATTATGCAAAAGACGTTCCTTCTTTGAAGAAGGATTAGGACATAATGATGGAACAACAATCTCTTGATTGATATTCCTGTTAGAAACAACCTTAGGTAAAAACCCAGGTTTAGTACGCAGTACTACCTTGTCTGAATGAAAGATCAGATAAGGAGAATCACAATGTAAGGCAGATAACTCAGAGACTCTTCGAGCCGAGGAAATAGCCATCAAAAACAAAACTTTCCAAGATAAAAGCTTAATATCAATGGAATGAAGGGGTTCAAACGGAACACCCTGAAGAACTTTAAGAACCAAGATTAAGCTCCACGGAGGAGCAACAGCTTTAAACACAGGCTTAATTCTAGCCAAAGCCTGACAAAAAGCCTGGACGTCTGGATTCTCTGCCAGATGTTTGTGTAAAAGAATAGACAGAGCTGAAATCTGTCCCTTTAGCGAACTAGCGGATAAACCCTTTTCTAAACCCTCTTGTAGAAAAGCCAATATCCTAGGAATCCTAACCTTACTCCATGAGTAACTCTTGGATTCGCACCAATATAAATATTTACGCCATATCTTATGGTAAATTTTTCTGGTCACAGGTTTCCGAGCCTGTATTAATGTATCAATAACCGAATCTGAAAACCCACGCTTTGATAGAATCAAGCGTTCAATTTCCAGGCAGTCAGCCTCAGAGAAATTAGGTTTGGATGTTTGAAAGGACCCTGAATTAGAAGGTCCTGCCTCAGAGGTAGAGACCATGGTGGACAGGACGACATGTCCACTAGGTCTGCATACCAGGTCCTGCGTGGCCACGCAGGCGCTATCAGAATTACCGATGCCCTCTCCTGTTTGATCCTGGCAATCAGTCGAGGTAGCAACGGAAATGGTGGAAACACATAAGCTATGTTGAAAACCCAAGGGGCTGCTAATGCATCTACCAGCACCGCTCCCGGGTCCCTGGACCTGGATCCGTAACAAGGAAGCTTCGCGTTCTGGCGAGATGCCATGAGATCCAGATCCGGTTTGCCCCAACGACGAATCAGTTGAGCAAATACCTCCGGGTGAAGTTCCCACTCTCCCGGATGAAAAGTCTGGCGACTTAGGAAATCCGCCTCCCAGTTCTCTACGCCTGGGATGTAAATCGCTGACAGGTGGCAAGAATGAGACTCTGCCCAGCGAATTATCTTCGAGACTTCCAACATCGCTAGGGAACTCCTGGTTCCCCCTTGATGATTGATGTAAGCCACAGTCGTGATATTGTCCGACTGAAATCTGATGAACCTCAGTTTTGCTAACTGAGGCCAAGCTAGAAGAGCATTGAATATTGCTCTTAATTCGAGAATGTTTATTGGAAGGAGTTTCTCCTCCTGAGTCCACGATCCCTGAGCCTTCAGGAAATTCCAGACTGCTCCCCAGCCTAGAAGGCTGGCATCCGTTGTTACAATCGTCCAATCTGGTCTGCGAAAGGTCATTCCTTTGGACAGATGAACCGGTGACAACCACCAGAGAAGAGAATCTCTGGTCTCCTGGTCCAGATTTAGAAAAGGGGACAGATCTGAGTAATCCCCGTTCCACTGACTGAGCATGCATAGTTGCAGCGGTCTGAGATGCAGGCGCGCAAATGGCACTATGTCCATTGCCGCGACCATTAAGTCGATTACCTCCATTCACTGAGCTACTGATGGGCTTGGAACGGAATGAAGGACACGGCAAACATTGAGAATCTTTGATAACCTGGACTCCGTCAGGTAAATCTTCATCTCTACAGAATCTATAAGAGTCCCTAGAAAAGGCACCCTTGTGAGTGGTAACAGAGAACTCTTTTCCACGTTCACTTTCCACCCATGCGACCTCAGAAATGCTAGAACTATCTCTGTATGAGACTTTGCATTCTGAAAACTTGACGCTTGTATCAGAATGTCGTCTAGGTACGGAGCCACCGCTATGCCTCGTGGTCTTAGTACCGCCAGAAGTGAGCCCAGAACCTTCGTAAAAATTCTCGGGGCCGTGGCTAACCCGAAGGGAAGAGCCACAAACTGGTAATGCCTGTCTAGAAAGGCAAACCTTAGGTACCGATAATGATCTTTGTGAATCGGAATGTGAAGGTAAGCATCCTTTAAGTCCACTGTGGTCATGTATTGACCCTCTTGGATCATGGGTAGGATGGTTCGAATGGTTTCCATCTTGAACGATGGTACCCTTAGGAATTTGTTTAAAATCTTTAAGTCCAAGATTGGTCTGAAGGTTCCCTCTTTTTTGTGAACCACAAATAGATTTGAGTAAAATCCTTGTCCCTGTTCCGATCGCGGAACTGAGTGGATAACTCCCATGATTAAGAGGTCTTGTACACATTGTAGAAATGCCTCTCTCTTTACTAGGTTCGTTGATAACCTCGATAGATGGAACCTCCCTTGTGGAGGAGAGGTTTTGAAATCCAGAAGGTATCCCTGAGATATAATCTTTAACGTCCAGGGATCCTGCACATCTCTTGCCCAAGCCTGGGCGAAGAGAGAAAGTCTGCCCCCCACTAAATCCGTCTCCGGATAGGGGGCCCTGTCTTCATGCTGTCTTAGGGGCGGGAGTAGGCTTTCTGGCCTGCTTGCCCTTGTTCCATGACTGGTTGCCTTTCCAACCCTGTCTGTAACGAGCAGTAGTTCCTTCCTGTTTTGGAGCGGAGGAAGTTGATGCTGCTCCTGCCTTGAAGTTACGAAAGGCACGAAAATTAGACTGTTTGGCCTTTGGTTTGGCCCTGTCCTGAGGAAGGGCGTGGCCCTTACCTCCCGTAATGTCAGCAATAATTTCCTTCAAGCCGGGCCCGAATAAGGTCTGCCCTTTGAAAGGAATGTTAAGTAGCTTAGATTTGGAAGTTACATCGGCTGACCAGGATTTAAGCCAGAGCGCCCTGCGCGCCTGTATGGCGAATCCAGAATTTTTAGCCGTAAGTTTGGTTAGATGTACTACGGCATCTGAAACAAACGCATTAGCTTGCTTAAGGGTTCTAACTTTGCTCAAAGCCTCATCCAAGGGCGCTGTGCGAATCGCCTCTTCCAGAGACTCAAACCAGAATGCCGCTGCAGCCGTGACAGGCGCAATGCATGCAAGAGGCTGCAATATAAAACCCTGTTGAACAAACATTTTCTTAAGATAACCCTCTAATTTTTTATCCATTGGATCTGAGAAAGCACAGCTATCCTCCACCGGGATAGTGGTACGCTTGGCTAAAGTAGAAACTGCTCCCTCCACCTTAGGGACCGTCTGCCATAAGTCTCGTGTGGTGTCGTCTATAGGAAACATTTTTCTAAATATCGGGGGAGGGGAAAAAGGAACACCGGGTCTATCCCACTCCTTACTAATAATTTCTGTAAGTCTTTTTGGTATAGGAAAGACGTCAGTACACACCGGTACCGCATAGTATCTATCCAACCTACACATTTTCTCTGGAATTGCCACCGTGTCGCAATCATTCAGAGCCGCTAATACCTCCTCTAGTAACACACGGAGGTTCTCAAGCTTAAATTTAAAATTTGAAATTTCTGAATCCGGTCTCCCCGGATCAGAACCGTCACCGACAGAATGAAGTTCACCGTCCTCATGTTCTGCAAATTGTGACGCAGTATCAGACATGGCTCTCGTGTCATCAGCGCGCTCTGTCCTTAACCCAGAGCTATCGCGCTTGCCCCTTAATTCGGGCATATTATATAATACTTCTTTCATAACATTAGCCATATCCTGTAAAGTGATTTGTAAGGGCCTAGATGTACTTGGCGTCTCAATCTTACGCATCTCCCGAGCAGGAGACGCAGGTACTGACACGTGAGGAGAGTTAGGCGGCATAACTTCCCCCTCGTCGTCTGGTGATAGTTTCTCTATCGGTACAGATTGACTTTTATTCCAAGCAATATCAATAAAATTGGTACACATCGTTCTATTGGGCTCCACATTGGCTTTTGAACATGATGAACAAACAGTTTCCTCTGAATCAGACATGTTTAAACAGACTTAGCAATGAAACTAGCAAGCTTGGAAATCACTTTCAATAAGTTTACAAGCAATATAAAAAACGCTGCAGCGCTTCAAAAATACAGATATAATTAAACAATTCTTAACAAGAAGTGTATTATTAGCAGAGGATTGCACCCATTAGCAAAAGGATGATTAACCCCTCAATACCCAAAACGGATAAAACGGATATCAATTAAGATTTAACGCTTTTAATCACAGTCAAACACACTGTCACAGATCTGCTTTGACTGATTACCTCCCTCAAAAATGAATTTTGCAGACCCCTGAGCTCTCTAGAGACGTCCTGGATCAAGGAGGAAGAAGCAGGAAGACTGTGCTAGAATTTTAACTGCGCAACAAGGCGCTAAAACAAGGTTCCTCCCACTCCTATTACAACAGTGGGAGCCCTGATATAATGGTTTCTATGCAGAAAATATATGTTAGCCATGTGGAAAAAAATCATGGCCAAAGAGATTTATCACCAAGTACCTCACAAAAACGAATAACATGCCAGTAAACGTTTTATAAAAAAAAACAAACAACATTTTCCAATGTCATGCAAATTTATCACTAAGCCTGCTACCAGTCGCTACCACTGCAGATAAGGCTTAAGTATTATTTCAGTTTTAACAGTATTTTCTCAGTCAAATTCTAGTCCCTAGAAAATAACTCGCCTGCGCATACATTTATCAGCCTGATACCAGTTGCCACTACTGCATTTAAGGCTGTACTTACATCATACGGTAACAGCAGTATTTTCTTAGTCAATTCCATTCCCAGAAAATAATGTACTGCACATACCTCATTTGCGGAGGACCCCGCATGCTATTCCCAGTTTCTGAAGTTACCCCACTCCTCAGAATGTCGAGAACAGCCAGTGGATCTTAGTTACGCCTGCTAAGATCATATAAAAAAAAAAAAAAAAAAAAAAAAAAAAAGGCAGTTTCTTCTTCCAAATACTGCCTGAGATAGAAAAACAGCACACTCCGGTGCCATTTAAAATAACAAACTTTTGATTGAAGAATAGTTAAGTAAAAACTCCAGCTCCTCTCGCGACCTCCTTCTTTGTTGAGGGTTGCAAGAGAATGACTGGGTATGACATGTGAGGAGAGGAGCTATATAGCAGCTCTGCTTGGGTGATCCTCTTGCAACTTCCTGTTGGGAAGGAGAATATATCCCATAAGTAATGGATGACCCGTGGACTGAACACACTTAACAAGAGAAAGTAGGATTCTAAGTTAAGGAGCCATCCCATTTTTAGTCCAGCACCCTGGATAGTGCTTGCTGTTTGGTGGCTACATTTAGCCACCAATCAGCAAGCGCAACCCAGGCGCTGAACCGTAAAACATAATTTATGTAAGAACTTACCTGATAAATTCATTTCTTTCATATTAGCAAGAGTCCATGAGCTAGTGACGTATGGGATATACATTCCTACCAGGAGGGGCAAAGTTTCCCAAACCTTAAAATGCCTATAAATACACCCCTCACCACACCCACAATTCAGTTTAACGAATAGCCAAGAAGTGGGGTGATAAGAAAAAAGTGCGAAAGCATATAAAATAAGGAATTGGAATAATTGTGCTTTATACAAAAAAATCAAAACCACCACAAAAAAGGGCGGGCCTCATGGACTCTTGCTAATATGAAAGAAATGAATTTATCAGGTAAGTTCTTACATAAATTATGTTTTCTTTCATGTAATTAGCAAGAGTCCATGAGCTAGTGACGTATGGGATAATGATTACCCAAGATGTGGATCTTTCCACACAAGAGTCACTAGAGAGGGAGGGATAAAATAAAGACAGCCAATTCCTGCTGAAAATAATCCACACCCAGAATAAAATTTTTAATGAAAAAACATAAGCAGAAGATTCAAACTGAAACCACTGCCTGAAGTACGTTTCTACCAAAAACTGCTTCAGAAGAAGAAAACACATCAAAATGGTAGAATTTAGTAAAAGTATGCAAAGAGGACCAAGTTGCTGTTTTGCAAATCTGATCAACTGAAGCTTCATTCTTAAACGCCCAGGAAGTAGAAACTAACCTAGTAGAATGAGCTGTAATCCTTTGAGGCGGAGTGTTACCCGACTCAACATAGGCATGATGAAATAAAGATTTCAACCAAGATGCCAAAGAAATGGCAGAAGCTTTCTGGTCTTTTCTAGAACCGGAAAAGATGACAAATAGACTAGAAGTCTTTCGGAAAGACTAAATAGCTTCAACATAATATTACAAAGCTCTAACAGCATCCAAAGAATGCAATGATTTCTCCTTAGAATTCATAGGATTAGGACATAATGAAGGAACCACAATTTCTCTACTAATGTTGTTAGAATTCACAACCTTAGGTAAAAAATTCAAAAGAAGTTCGCAGCACCGCCTTATCCTGATGCAAAATCAGAAAAGGAGACTCACAAAAAAGAGTAGATAATTCAGAGACTCTTCTGGCAGAAGAGATGGCCAAAAGAAACAAAACTTTCCAAGAAAGTAATATAATGACCAAAGAATGCATGGGTTCAAAAGGAGGAGCTTGAAGAGCCCCCAGAACCAAATTCAAACTCCAAGGAGGAGAAATTGACTTAATGACAGGTTTTATACGAACCAAAGCTTGTACAAAACAATGAATATCAGGAAGATTAGCAATCCTTCTGTGAAAAAGAACAGAAAGAGCAGAGATTTGTCTTTCATGAAACTTGCGGACAAACCTTTATCTAAACCATCCTGAAGAAATATAAATCTTCCAGACTCTATAATATATCTCTCTAGATACAGATTTACGAGCCTGTCACATAGTATCAATCACAGAGTCAGAGAAACCTCTTTGACCAAGAATCAAGCGTTCAAACTCCACACCTTAAAATTAAGGTTTTGAGATCCTGATGGAAAAAAGAACCTTGAGACAGAAAGACTGGTCTTAACGGAAGAGTCCACAGCTGGCAAGAGGCCATCCGGACAAGATCCGCATACCAAAACCTGTGAGGCCATGCTGGAGCTACCAGCAGGACAAACGAGCATTCCTTAGAATATTGGAGAATACCCTTGGAAGAAGAACTAGAGGCGGAAAGATATAGGCAGGATGACACTTGTAAGGAAGAGATAATGCATCCACTGCCTCCGCCCGAGGATCCCTGGATCCGGACAGATACCAGGGAAGTTTCTTGTTTAGATGAGAAGCCATCAGATCTATTTCTGGGAGTTCCCACATTTGAACAATCTGAGGAAATACCTCTGGGTGAAGACCATTCGCCCAGGTGCAACGTTTGGCGACTGAGATAATCCGCTTTCCAATTGTCCATACCTGGGATATGAACCGCAGAGATTAGACAGGAGCTGGATTCTGCCCAAACCAAAATTCGAGATACTTCTTTCATAGCCAGAGGACTGTGAGTCCCTCCTTGATGATTGATGTATGCCACAGTTGTGACATTGTCTATCTGAAAACAAATGAACAACTCTCTCTTCAGAAGAGGCCAAGACTGAAGAGCTCTGAAATTGCACGGAGTTCCAAAATATTGATCGGAAATCTCACCTCCTGAGATTCCCAAACCCCTTGTGCCGTCAGATACCCCCACACAGCTCCCCAACCTGTAAGACTTGCATCTGTTGAGATTATAGTCCAGGTCGGAAGAACAAAGAAGCCCCCTGAACTAAACGATGGTGATCTGTCCACCATGTCAGAGAGTGTCGTATAATCGGTTTAAAGATATTAAGTGAGATATCTTTGAGTAATCCCTGCACCATTGGTTCAGCATACAGAGCTGACGAGGTCGCATGTGAAAACGAGCAAAGGAGATCGCATCTGATGCGGCAGTCCTAAGACCTAAAATTTCCATGCATAAGGCTACCAAAGGGAATGATTGTGACTGAAGGTTTTGACAAGCTGAAATCAATGTTAAACTTCTCTTGTCTGACAAGGACAGAGTCATAGACACTGAATCTATTCTAGAAACCTAAAAAGGTTACCCTTGTCTGAGGAATCAATGAACTGATTGGTAAATTGATCCTCCAACCATGAATTTGAAGAAACAACACAAGTCGATTCGTATGAGATTCTTCGAAAATGAGAAGACTGAGCAAGTACCCAGATATCGTCCAATAAGGAAATACCAAAACCCTGTTCTCTGATTACAGAAAGAAGGGCACCGAGAACCTTTGAAAAAAATTCTTGGAACTGAGGCTAGAGCCACAAAACTGGTAATGCTTGTCTAAAAAGAGAATCTCAGACACTAAAAGTGATCTGGATGAATCGGAATATGCAGATACACATCCTGTAAATCTATTGTAGACATATAATGCCCTTGCTAAACAAAAGGCAGGACAGTCCTACAGAAACTGAATGTTGGAATCCTTACATAACGATTCAATATTGATAGATCCGGAACTGGTCTGAAGGAATTGACCTTCTTTGGTACAATGAAGAGATAAAATAAAACCCCAGCCCCTGTTCCAGAACTGGAACTGGCATAATTACTCCAGCCAACTCTAGATCTGAAACACATTTCAGAAATGCTGAGCCTTTGCTGTGTTAACTGGGACACGGGAAAGAAAAAATCTCTTAGCAGGAGGCCTTAACTGAAGCCAATGCTGTACCTTTCTGAAACAATGTTCTAAAACCAGAAATTGAGAACGGAATTGATCAAAATTTCTTTGAAGAAAACGTAATCTGCCCCATACCAGCTGAGCTGGAATAAGGTCCGCACCTTCATGGGTACTTAGGAGCTGGCTATAGGTTTTCTATAAGGCTTGGATATATTCCAAACTGAAAATAGTTTCCAAACTGATACCGCTCCTGAGGATGAAGGATCAGGCTTTTGTTCCTTATTGTGAGGAAAGGAACGAAAAATGATTATTAGACCTAAATTTACCTTAGATTTTTTATCCTTTGGTAAAAAAGTTCCCTTCCTTCCAGAAACAGTTGAAATAATAATTTATTACCCTGGAAAGAAAAGGAAAGCAAAGTTGACTTAGAAGACATATCAGCATTCCAAGTTTAATCCATAAAGCTTTTCTAGCTAAAATAGCTAGAGACATATACCTGACATCAACTCCAATGATATCAAAAGATGGTATCACCAATAAAATTATTAGCATGTTATAGAATAATAATAATGCTATAAAATTATGATCTGTTACTTGTTGCGCTAAAGCTTCTAACCAAAAAGTTGAAGCTGCAGCAACATCCGCTAAAAATATAGCAGGTCTAAGAAGATTACCTGAACATAAGTAAGCTTTTCTTAGAAAGGATTCAATTTTCCTATCTAAAGGATCCTTAAAATGAATTACTATCTACCGTAGGAATAGTAGCACATTTAGCAGGAGTAGAGACAGCCCCATAACCTTAGGGATTTTGTCCCAAAAAAACTCTAATCTGTCAGATGGCACAGGATATAATTGCTTAAACGTTTAGAAGGAGTAAAAGAATTACCCAAATTATTCCATTCCATGGAAATTACTTCAGAAATAGCATCAGGGAGATTAAACACTTCTGGAATAACTACAGGAGATTTAAAAACCTTATTTAAACGTTTAGATTTAGTATCAAGAGGACCAGAATCCTCTATTTCTAATGCAATTAATACTTCTTTAAATAAAGAACGAATAAATTCCATCTTAAACAAATACAAAGATTTATCAGCATCAACCTCTGAGACAGAAACCTCTGAACCAGAAGAACCATTATCAGTATCAGAATGATGATGTTCATTTAAAAATTCATCTGAAAAAAGAGAAGTTTTAAAAGACTTTTATGTAAACTAGAAGGAGAAATAACAGACATAGCCTTCTTAATGGATTTAAAAAATAAAATCTCTTATGTTTATCAGGAACACTCTGAAAATTAGATGTTGACGGAACAGCAACAGGTAATGTAACAGTACTAAAGGAAATTTTATCTGCATTAATAAGTTTGTCATGACATGCAATAAAAACAACAGCTGGAGAAACAGATACCAAAAATTATAGCAGATACACTTAGCTTGGTAGCTCCAGCACTAGACAGTGATTTTCCTGTAGTATCTTCTGACTCAGATGCAACGTGAGACATCTTGCAATATGTAAGAGAAAAAACAACATATCAAGCAAAATTGATCAAAATTCCTTAAATGACAGTTTCAGGAATGGGAAAAAATGCCAAAAAAACAAGCTTCTAGCAACCAGAAGCAATGAAAAAATAAGACTTAAATAATGTGGAGACAAAAGCGACGCCCTTATTTTTTAGCGCCAAATAAGACGCCCACATTATTTGGCGCCTAAATGCTTTTGGCGCCAAAAATGACGCCACATCCGGAACGCCGACATTTTTGGCGCAAAATAACGTCAAAAAATGACGCAACTTCCGGCGACACGTATGACGCCGGAAACGGAAAATAATTTTTGCGCCAAAAAAGTCTGCGCCAAGAATGACGCAATAAAATGAAGCATTTTCAGCCCCCGCGAGCCTAACAGCCCACAGGAAAAAAAGAGTCAAATTTTTGAAGGTAAGAAAAAATGATTAATTCAAATGCATTATCCCAAATATGAAACTGACTGTCTGAAAAATAAGGAAAGTTGAACATTCTGAGTCAAGGCAAATAAATGTTTGAATACATATATTTAGAACTTTATAAACAAAGTGCCCAACCATAGCTTAGAGTGTCACAGAAAAACATAATTTATGTAAGAACTTACCTGATAAATTCATTTCTTTCATATTAACAAGAGTCCATGAGCTAGTGACGTATGGGATATACATTCCTACCAGGAGGGGCAAAGTTTCCCAAACCTTAAAATGCCTATAAATACACCCCTCACCACACCCACAAATCAGTTTAACGAATAGCCAAGAAGTGGGGTGATAAGAAAAAAAGTGCGAAGCATATAAAATAAGGAATTGGAATAATTGTGCTTTATACAAAAAAATCATAACCACCACAAAAAAGGGTGGGCCTCATGGACTCTTGTTAATATGAAAGAAATGAATTTATCAGGTAAGTTCTTACATAAATTATGTTTTCTTTCATGTAATTAACAAGAGTCCATGAGCTAGTGACGTATGGGATAATGACTACCCAAGATGTGGATCTTTCCACACAAGAGTCACTAGAGAGGGAGGGATAAAATAAAGACAGCCAATTCCTGCTGAAAATAATCCACACCCAAAATAAAGTTTAACAAAAAACATAAGCAGAAGATTCAAACTGAAACCGCTGCCTGAAGAACTTTTCTACCAAAAACTGCTTCAGAAGAAGAAAATACATCAAAATGGTAGAATTTAGTAAAAGTATGCAAAGAGGACCAAGTTGCTGCTTTGCAGATCTGGTCAACCGAAGCTTCATTCCTAAACGCCCAGGAAGTAGATACTGACCTAGTAGAATGAGCTGTAATTCTTTGAGGCGGAATTTTACCCGACTCAACATAGGCAAGATGAATTAAAGATTTCAACCAAGATGCCAAAGAAATGGCAGAAGCTTTCTGGCCTTTCCTAGAACCGGAAAAGATAACAAATAGACTAGAAGTCTTACGGAAAGATTTCGTAGCTTCAACATAATATTTCAAAGCTCTAACAACATCCAAAGAATGCAATGATTTCTCCTTAGAATTCTTAGGATTAGGACATAATGAAGGAACCACAATTTCTCTACTAATGTTGTTGGAATTCACAACTTTAGGTAAAAATTCAAAAGAAGTTCGCAACACCGCCTTATCCTGATGAAAAATCAGAAAAGGAGACTCACACGAAAGAGCAGATAATTCAGAAACTCTTCTAGCAGAAGAGATGGCCAAAAGGAACAAAAACTTTCCAAGAAAGTAATTTAATGTCCAATGAATGCATAGGTTCAAACGGAGGAGCTTGAAGAGCTCCCAGAACCAAATTCAAACTCCAAGGAGGAGAAATTGACTTAATGACAGGTTTTATACGAACCAAAGCTTGTACAAAACAATGAATATCAGGAAGAATAGCAATCTTTCTGTGAAAAAGAACAGAAAGAGCGGAGATTTGTCCTTTCAAAGAACTTGCGGACAAACCCTTATCTAAACCATCCTGAAGAAACTGTAAAATTCTCGGTATTCTAAAAGAATGCCAAGAAAAATGATGAGAAAGACACCAAGAAATATAAGTCTTCCAGACTCTATAATATATCTCTCGAGATACAGATTTACGAGCCTGTAACATAGTATTAATCACGGAGTCAGAGAAACCTCTATGACCAAGAATCAAGCGTTCAATCTCCATACCTTTAAATTTAAGGATTTCAGATCCGGATGGAAAAAAGGACCTTGTGACAGAAGGTCTGGTCTTAACGGAAGAGTCCATGGCTGGCAAGATGCCATCCGGACAAGATCCGCATACCAAAACCTGTGAGGCCATGCCGGAGCTATTAGCAGAACAAACGAGCATTCCCTCAGAATCTTGGAGATTACTCTTGGAAGAAGAACTAGAGGCGGAAAGATATAGGCAGGATGATACTTCCAAGGAAGTGATAATGCATCCACTGCCTCCGCCTGAGGATCCCGGGATCTGGACAGATACCTGGGAAGTTTCTTGTTTAGATGAGAGGCCATCAGATCTATCTCTGGGAGCCCCCATAATTGAACAATCTGAAGAAATACCTCTGGATGAAGAGACCATTCGCCCGGATGCAACGTTTGGCGACTGAGATAATCCGCTTCCCAATTGTCTACACCTGGGATATGAACCGCAGAGATTAGACAGGAGCTGGATTCCGCCCAAACCAAAATTCGAGATACTTCTTTCATAGCCAGAGGACTGTGAGTCCCTCCTTGATGATTGATGTATGCCACAGTTGTGACATTGTCTGTCTGAAAACAAATGAACGATTCTCTCTTCAGAAGAGGCCAAAACTGAAGAGCTCTGAAAACTGCACGGAGATCCAAGATATTGATCGGTAATCTCACCTCCTGAGATTCCCAAACTCCTTGTGCCGTCAGAGATCCCCACACAGCTCCCCAACCTGTGAGACTTGCATCTGTTGAAATTACAGTCCAGGTCGGAAGAACAAAAGAAGCCCCCTGAATTAAACGATGGTGATCTGTCCACCACGTTAGAGAGTGCCGAACAATCGGTTTTAAAGATATTAATTGATATATCTTCGTGTAATCCCTGCACCATTAGTTCAGCATACAGAGCTGAAGAGGTCGCATGTGAAAACGAGCAAAGGGGATCGCGTCCGATGCAGCAGTCATAAGACCTAGAATTTCCATGCATAAGGCTACCGAAGGGAATGATTGAGACTGAAGGTTTCGACAGGCTGTAATCAATTTTAGACGTCTCTTGTCTGTTAAAGACAAAGTCATGGACACTGAATCTATCTGGAAACCCAGAAAGGTTACCCTTGTTTGAGGAATCAAAGAACTTTTTGGTAAATTGATCCTCCAACCATGATCTTGAAGAAACAACACAAGTCGATTCGTATGAGACTCTGCTAAATGTAAAGACGGAGCAAGTACCAAGATATCGTCCAAATAAGGAAATACCACAATACCCTGTTCTCTGATTACAGACAGAAGGGCACCGAGAATCTTTGTGAAAATTCTTGGAGCTGTAGCAAGGCCAAACGGTAGAGCCACAAATTGGTAATGCTTGTCTAGAAAAGAGAATCTCAGGAACTGATAATGATCTGGATGAATCGGAATATGCAGATATGCATCCTGTAAATCTATTGTGGACATATAATTCCCTTGCTGAACAAAAGGTAATATAGTCCTTACAGTTACCATCTTGAACGTTGGTATCCTTACATAACGATTCAATAATTTTAGATCCAGAACTGGTCTGAAGGAATTCTCCTTCTTTGGTACAATGAAGAGATTTGAATAAAACCCCATCCCCTGTTCCGGAACTGGAACTGGCATAATTACTCCAGCCAACTCTAGATCTGAAACACAATTCAGAAATGCTTGAGCTTTCACTGGATTTACTGGGACATGGGAAAGAAAAAATCTCTTTGCAGGAGGTCTCATCTTGAAACCAATTCTGTACCCTTCTGAAACAATGTTCTGAATCCAAAGATTGTGAACAGAATTGATCCAAATTTTTTTGAAAAAACGTAACCTGCCCCCTACCAGCTGAACTGGAATGAGGGCCATACCTTCATGTGAACTTAGAAGCAGGCTTTGCCTTTCTAGCAGGCTTGGATTTATTCCAGACTGGAGATGGTTTCCAAACTGAAACTGCTCCTGAGGACGAAGGATCAGGCTTTTGTTCTTTGTTGAAACGAAAGGAACGAAAACGATTGTTAGCCCTGTTTTTACCTTTAGACTTTTTATCCTGTGGTAAAAAAGTTCCTTTCCCACCAGTAACAGTTGAAATAATAGAATCCAACTGAGAACCAAATAATTTGTTTCCCTGGAAAGAAATGGAAAGTAGAGTTGATTTAGAAGCCATATCAGCATTCCAAGTCTTAAGCCATAAAGCTCTTCTGGCTAAGATAGCCAGAGACATAAATCTAACATCAACTCTAATAATATCAAAAATGGCATCACAGATGAAATTATTAGCATGCTGGAGAAGAATAATAATATCATGAGAGTCACGATTTGTTACTTGTTGCGCTAGAGTTTCCAACCAAAAAGTTGAAGCTGCAGCAACATCAGCCAATGATATAGCAGGTCTAAGAAGATTACCTGAACATAGATAAGCTTTTCTTAGAAAAGATTCAATTTTTCTATCTAAAGGATCCTTAAACGAGGTACCATCTGACGTAGGAATGGTAGTACGTTTAGCAAGGGTAGAAATAGCCCCATCAACTTTAGGGATTTTGTCCCAAAATTCTAACCTGTCAGGCGGAACAGGATATAATTGCTTAAAACGTTTAGAAGGAGTAAATGAATTACCCAATTTATCCCATTCCTTAGCAATTACTGCAGAAATAGCATTAGGAACAGGAAAGACTTCTGGAATAACCGCAGGAGCTTTAAAAACCTTATCCAAACGTATAGAATTAGTATCAAGAGGACTAGAATCCTCTATTTCTAAAGCAATTAGTACTTCTTTAAGTAAAGAGCGAATAAATTCCATCTTAAATAAATATGAAGATTTATCAGCATCAATCTCTGAGACAGAATCCTCTGAACCAGAAGAGTCCAAAGAATCAGAATGATGGTGTTCATTTAAAAATTCATCTGTAGAGAGAGAAGATTTAAAAGACTTTTTACGTTTACTAGAAGGAGAATAACAGACAAAGCCTTCTTTATGGATTCAGAAACAAAATCTCTTATGTTATCAGGAACATTCTGCACCTTAGATGTTGAGGGAACTGCAACAGGCAATGGTACATCACTAAAGGAAATATTATCTGCATTAACAAGTTTGTCATGACATTTAATACAAACAACAGCTGGAGGAATAGCTACCAAAAGTTTACAGCAGATACACTTAGCTTTGGTAGATCCAGCAGGCAGAGGTTTTCCTGTAGTATCTTCTGGCTCAGATGCAACGTGAGACATCTTGCAATATGTAAGAGAAAAAACAACATATAAAGCAAAATAGATCAAATTCCTTATAAGACAGTTTCAGGAATGGGAAAAAAATGCCAAACATCAAGCTTCTAGCAACCAGAAGCAAATGAAAAATGAGACTGAAATAATGTGGAGACAAAAGCGACGCCCATATTTTTTGGCGCCAAATAAGACGCCCACATTATTTGGCGCCTAAATGCTTTTGGCGCCAAAAATGACGCCACATCCGGAACGCCGACATTTTTGGCGCAAAATAACGTCAAAAAAATGACGCAACTTCCGGCGACACGTATGACGCCGGAAACGGAAATGAATTTTTGCGCCAAAAAAGTCCGCGCCAAGAATGACGCAATAAAATGAAGCATTTTCAGCCCCCGCGAGCCTAACAGCCCACAGGGAAAAAAGTCAAATTTTTGAGGTAAGAAAAATATGATAATTAAAGCATAATCCCAAATATGAAACTGACTGTCTGGAAATAAGGAAAGTTGAACATTCTGAGTCAAGGCAAATAAATGTTTGAATACATATATTTAGAACTTTATAAATAAAGTGCCCAACCATAGCTTAGAGTGTCACAGAAAATAAGACTTACTTACCCCAGGACACTCATCTACATGTTTGTAGAAAGCCAAACCAGTACTGAAACGAGAATCAGTAGAGGAAATGGTAAATATAAGAGTATATCGTCGATCTGAAAAGGGAGGTAAGAGATGAATCTCTACGACCGATAACAGAGAACCTTATGAAATAGACCCCGTAGAAGGAGATCACTGCATTCAATAGGCAATACTCTCCTCACATCCCTCTGACATTCACTGCACGCTGAGAGGAAAACCGGGCTCCAACTTGCTGCGGAGCGCATATCAACGTAGAATCTAGCACAAACTTACTTCACCACCTCCCTTGGAGGCAAAGTTTGTAAAACTGATTTGTGGGTGTGGTGAGGGGTGTATTTATAGGCATTTTAAGGTTTGGGAAACTTTGCCCCTCCTGGTAGGAATGTATATCCCATACGTCACTAGCTCATGGACTCTTGTTAATTACATGAAAGAAATAAGATTTACTTACCCCAGGACACTCATCTACATGTTTGTAGAAAGCCAAACCAG